>NW_010520941.1:9293-18754 GCF_000687285.1 Phaethon lepturus
CTCCAGTATCATTCTGTCAGTAATGAACATGTAGTCACTAATGCTTATGTCAACTGACAAGGGCTCGACTTACAGCAAAACTTACTGTGTTTAGTACTGAGGTGTAGGATCTCCACTTCATAGCATTGCAAGTGTCTCATTAGTATAATTTACTGTTCCATATTTTTGACACATACTTACTAAGGAGATGAGGAAAGGGAAGTTGTAAGTTTTGATAGTTTTGGAAAACATGGGAGTTTGGAGGGAACAGCTCTGTCTTTAGATAACTACCCAAGCGATATGATTATGTTGAAATAAGTGACAGCACAAGGCTGTGACAATAATAAAGTTTTAATCTTATGTCATAGTTTCCTTCTATGGGTAATAGTCTGTTTATCATTACAAATACTTTCTGCTAAATTTATATGGTGATGTAATCTATTTGGATGCTACTTAGCAGCAATTGGTTGCTTAAATAGTCTTGCATTTAACAAAACAGCAATAAGATCATGAATGACCTCTCTCCTATAAGCCTGAGAAGTGTCCTTGGGTCTGTTGTCAAAAGAAAAAAAATCTTTCACTTCTGGAATCTACTCATGTCCTGTCATTACTGAATTAGGGTTTCAAGATTTAATTCCACCACAAGTTCAAGATTATTGCCTGCCTTTGAGTGTTACAAATGTTTTAAGCACCCATAGCTTACAGAAACTGTCATTCAACTGTTTTTCTCAACATTGGGCCTTCAATTGTGTGTTCACATAGCTGTGAATATTTTAAGTCCAGCTGTGTCTAGAAGGTGGAGGTACTTTGAACAAAAAGACTCTTGCTGTAGTGTGGTTGCTGTAACACAACTTGGAAATTGGCAGGGATGAAAAGCTGTACTTTAATGGTCCTCAGAAAGAGTACTGGTACTCTTCTGCTAAACTCTGGTTCAGTGAGAATGTCTATCT
Organism: Phaethon lepturus; assembly: GCF_000687285.1. NCBI lineage: Eukaryota > Metazoa > Chordata > Aves > Phaethontiformes > Phaethontidae > Phaethon > Phaethon lepturus. Next base: position 10,223 of record NW_010520941.1, read on the forward strand.
ACACACATTCATAGAGTAAACAAGTACAATTTTATGGCACTACTGACATAGTGAAGGAAGGTAGGCTGTCCTGCTGTGCTGTGAAAAGTATTTGAAAGAACCAGTCTTAAATCTTAATTTCCAAGAATAGGCCCTCTCCTTTCCTGAGAAATACTGTCAACACTAATGGGATCTCTTTTTAAATAGTTTTTTTTTGTTGTGGGTTTTTTTTTTTAAAGCAAGGGACAATTCTTCCTTACTGTGTTTTTTCATCACTTTTGATTGGAGTACTTTTAAATGCCTGACTTTTAGCCTGAAATACCTAGTTGCCAGCTAAAGGAAAAAAAGTAAAGTGCAAAAGTATGTATAAATACTCAGTTTTTATACCACTGACTCTATCTATATTGTCATTAAATGTTATAGCTATACCATGAAAGGTAGTTGCTCTCACAAGGATCTCTATGCTTAGTTTCTCTAAGGGAAGGTGTTCTAAATATGTTAACCCAGCATGCTTAAGCTTTGAATAGCTGAGGCAAGGAATTCAAGGACCTGGAGTTTTGTGTCCGTTTACTCATGAATGCTATTCTGAGATCATGGAGTGTGACAGGTAGAGAAGATGCAAAGTACTGTATTTCCTCTGATTCTCAGATAGCGTGTGTGAGACATAGCTGAGTGGGGCTTCTAAGCCCCCATCTTTGCTTTGTATGTACTATCTCACTTGTTAAAGCCAACTTCAGGATGGTTTGGTCTTTCTGTTGGCAATAGCAAAAGCAGAAAGTGACTAGTGCAAGTCCGGACCTGTGGCAGCTAGAAGCAGAAGCTCAACCTACAGTAGGAGATAGTGATTTAAGTGTCTAAGTTTAGTTAAGTCAAGGTGCATCCAAAATCAAGGTAGTTCGTTACTACTTAATAGTATTCCAAGTTATGGCAACAATTTAAGAGTTGCATCTGTTGGTGTGTGTTTGCTGTGTTCTTGGGGAGGTTGGTGGCCCAGCTTTGAGGTGGGAAGAATCTTAAAATACACATTTGTGACTAGCTATCATCTAAGCTGCTTTGTTCTTTATACTTGCATACACTGGAGTAGCATTTGTGGTGGGAAATTGAATTTATAATTTATTTAGATGACCACACTCACTGGTATGTCTCCCAAGAAATCTAGTTGGGTTTTGAAATGCCATCAGTACTGTGGTACTCTTTGGAAGCTATGGTGGAGTTCAGCTGAAAAACTGCATAGTGCAGACTGATAGCTTTAAGGTCTTAAAGACTGGCTTCTCTAGGTTTTCTCTTCTTGGTCTGTACCGTAACTTTAGTAGTAAATCTTGCATGAAGAGTGTAAAGAAGTGTAATCACTATTAAGCTTAGCGTTAATGGGGTTATAAGGAAAGGTGTGTTCAGCTCAGAATGTCTAATATTTGCGTATGTAGAGAATGTTTGTGCTGTCATTTTAATTAGAAAAGTGTCTATTGTAAAACAGACATTGCTATACCACCTCTGAAATGTTTTTCTTGAAAACAAAAAGGCACCCCTGAAACTTTCAGACTCTTGTCATGTAGCTTTTTAATGTAATAAATATTGTCATATTTGTATATGCTGTCCTTGATATTTGAAACCACAACAGCAGCCTGCTGATTTGAAATTTCAATAGTTGAAACTACTTCTTAATATTAAACTATTTCTTAGATACTGCAAGTTTGAGCAGTGTTTTCAAACTATTTTTCAGTTCTGTGCAAGAAGTTCATGCTGGACAGATTGTGCTGTTTCCAAATTGCAGTACACAGCATCTATGTCCCAAAACTGTTCTGTTGAGGGAGCCTTTAAGTACAAAGAAAATATACAAATAAAGTTTGAGAAGTGTAGAAGGAAGACCCAAAGTTAGTACAATTAATTCGGCATGTTTGGTAGCTAATGGTGGTTAGAGGTGCTAGGAAATAATTGATGGGAGAGAAGATTGCTTTCAAAGACTTGAAGTGGGGAAATAGAGGTAGTAAAGATACTGTGATTACTAGAACACTTCATTGCTCATTAATATGTGGGATGGGGAGGTACATGCTCCTAGCTGAGTGTCTTTGATTAGCAAAACAGATGTAGGGTTAAGAGAGACTGTAGCCTTTATGAAATGCCTGAATTTTGCATTTGATATGATAAGATACTGAGCAGAGGGGAGGGAAGGCAGAAACTGCTTAATTCTGGGCTTACAGGTATTTTCTCTCTTCCTTCACAAGCCTGTCTACTTCATATTCTTTTATTCTTTCCCTGAAGCCACTCCATTCCCTATGTGTTTTTTACTCAAGTGTTGTAAAGAGAGTTGTTCTGTCTTGCATCGTGATGAAGCTGCCCTCTCCAGTAAAATATACTTTTGTTTGTCTTGTCTCCCTTACTAGTGCATTTTATTAAATGGCTTAAAATAAATAGTAAAGAATGTAACATGCAGAATAGTTCTGAAGATACTGGAATGTCTTGTGTATATTTTTAAAAGGAAGACAAGACAAAAAGACAAAACATCTTGCATAGGAGTTAAGTGAAGTTTGCTTCAAATTCAGTGTCATCTTAATGGCATGGGATTTTTTTACTTGTTTGTAAAAATTAATTTTTTTGCAAGATGGATGCACAGCTTTGCTCCAAAGTAGTCTATCTTTGTACACACAAAGTACTTAAAACAAACACTGTCTTCCTTTCTGCTCTACCTCACCATGTTCTCTTCCAATCCTAGACAAGACCAGAATCAATATGTGTTGTTTGGGGGTGATAGGTTGTAGGTTTGCTCATAAGACGTAGTTAAATATTAGGATAGGATAAAAGGTCACCTGTATAGGAGGCAACTCCCGAGTATTCTGACTGGGTCACAGAGCAAATTACAAGAGCAAAAGTTTATCAAATCAACTGTTGTAATATGTAGTTCTTAATAATTTTGGTTCCAAGATCAAGCTATAGAAAGCCTACAGCTCTGATTGTTCTTTTATAAGTATCTTGGAGCTGTGAAGAAACTTTGTGTTCTTCTGATACATGTTCTGTGTTACTGGTAGTCTGTGAATCCTTTCAGTACATCAGAGAGCAGTAGTTTGGCTGGGAGATAACAAGAAGCATTGAGCAGATTTAGGCAGCATCTATTGGAACATCTCCTTGCCAGAAAGTAAGTAGCCTTTCTTCCAACTCTGAAGTGACTGACTATCAGCAAGGAATTCAGTCTCTGGCAAACCTGGCTGTGCTATGACCCTGAGGAAAAATACCCAATTAGTGTAAAATTTGCTAATCCACTGAACTATAAAACATGGGCGTAGTTACAGTTGTTGCTTGTGCAAGGGAAGTGTGTAGGTAGCCTTGGAGGAAGGAGGTAAAAAGCCATTGATGAGCTAAAGCAGGAAGCAAAAAAAAGGGCTGGTGGTACTTGTATATATGGGAAAGAAGAGAAGAATTTGTGGTATACTTTTTGTCTGTGTTGAAGTTAGTGGTGGTGAGTTCTTGTCTAGCTTAAAATTATGATTAAGTCTGGCATCCTGCTAAAAAGCATTTGAAAGAGCTCTAATAGCTAGACTTGCTCAAGTTCAGCATCTTACCTCTCTCTGTTCAGGTTCTTGGGACACACATTTACCATTCCTATACTCTGTGATCCCCATGTACAATGCCTTATTCCCACAAACTCGTGTTATTTGTCGAGTACTTACAAGGTGCGTATGTGCAGAGTGGAGTAGACGATCTCATCACTGAAGTGTGCCATAAAGTTGTTTAATGTCATGAATCTAGGTACTCGGACTTTGGACAACTTTTTCCACGACTGTAAAGGTTGGAACCTTCCTAAAAATGCAGTTGTGGAAGCTAATACTGTATGTTCTTCTGTGTAGTTACCATAAAAGCATAGCTCTGAGCACTGTAAAGACCTGATCCTATCAATGATAGGATCAGCTTAAAGACAGCTTAATCCTTAGTGTTTAACAGGTGTTTCTTTGGGTGTGACTTCCTTTTTTTCAGTTTTACCCAGAACTTCTTTGTCTCTATACAGATACTGGGTAGGTATTTTGGTTCATGACTTCATACAAGGTAAATGGCTTTAACTGTGCCCATGTCAGTAATTTGGTATGTGTATTGGAGCTTGCTCTTAATTACATCATTGCGAGGTATAATACCAATGTGTAAATTGTTTTTCTTTGGCCAAGAAGATGCATCTGTGGCACACAATTCCAAGATGCCATTGGTTTGAGTAGTACCCAGTTTAGAAACCTTAAATGTGTTTTAATCCCTTTGTTTGTCGTTGCAGTATCCTTGTGATACCTAAAGATCCATATGCAGATCCAGTGCTGAGGAAGCCGGAAACTTAACCTGTTTAATTGGTTTTCTTCCTCAATGACTACAATTAAACCGTTTCCCAGATTGTATCATGAGGCGTAGGAATCTTGCTATGCATTAGGCCTATGCCCTTTTTTATATAGCATTTGGATAGACGTCTTTTGCTTGGGAGGATAGCTTAACCTGCCTGAGACGGTCTAGGAAAGGAAGCCTCGACAGACATCAGCTTGAGTCGGTGCTAAATATCAGTGATTAGGAAAACAAAAGGGAAATTCCTGAGATCCTCCTGATTTGTCCAAAACTTTTCTAAATGATCTTTTGAAGATGCAAAAACTTGAGACCCATTCTGGTTAGGTAGATAACAGGTGAGTACTCCCCTCCCCTCTTCCCCTGGAAAAATAGGTTTTTAAACTTTTGAAGTGTTTATCTTTAAGATGTGCTATAGTATGAGTGAAGACTGTATGTTAACTTGTTTCAAGCTGAAGCTGAGTATTATCAACAGGAAGACCCAGTTTCCTCCCTCTACCTTGCTTTCAAGGTAGAGCTATATAATGCCCTTAGACCTGTAATCTTGTGTTTATTTGTGGCACTTGTCTAATCTGCTTGTACATGTCAACTGTTTTTTATGTTTCTTCTTCCAGCAGTAACTTCTGTAAGATCTAGTCTCTGAATTACTTCATTCCAGTGGCTAATTGAAGTTCTTTTTTTGTTTCTACTTCCCCCGCTTGAGTTGTCTAGAAGATTGCAGAGATGATCTTATGTTAATTTAAACTTTGGGTGGCCAAACCATGTTTTACTAGCCGCTGAGCTTGCTAGGGCTCTCTGTAATTTAAGACAGCTTGGCAAAAGTTGATTAGGAACTTGGCAGGGCTCAGGCAACCTGCTGTGCTGCAACTTGGGGCATGTATTGTCTAACAGGCTCTGCAGGTAGGACATGAGTATGTACCATATCAGTATTTCTCTTGTAGTGCTATTGCACTTGATTTTACTTAAGGTCTGTGTGTGCCAGATGCAGGTGAATGGCAAACTGCAAATAAGGCACCATCTGGTCTATGGGGTTAGAATAGGGAAGAGGTTTGGTGGTGTAGCAGTAGGTTCAGTTCTGCTCTCAAACTCCTAAGTTGAGGTAAATGGAGCTAAGCACATCAAAGGCAGCTGGGCATTAAGCATTGGGCAGGGCAGACCTGGAGTAGGTGATGATCTTGGGTACTTGGTTCACTTGCATGACAATACTGAAATCAAGCTTCTAAATTGAAATTTGCACTAATTGCTCAACTGACTTTTTTTCTTCACTGGTAATAAATGCTCCCTGCCCCAGCTCTGCCACAACCTGTTTACTTGGTCTTAACTTGACCACCTACCCACTAGCTTGTCTTCATTTCGGGCAGTGTCACTGATCTGTACTTCGGGAAGGATTGGGTACTTTTGTTCGTGTTGTCTCACAGGAGGTAAAAGCTCCTCATTCAAATTCATTCCCCTCTTCTGACGAGAATGTTCTCCCTCAAGCTTGCCAGGCAGCATGTTATTTTTATAATGTTAGTGAAAGCTTAAGCCACCACACAGATAGTGAATTTTGGCTCCTACTAAACAAGGGTTTCTAGAGAAGCTGAAAATGAAGGACAGATGAGATTTTACTTCTATTGCTTGTGATGGTTTTTGTTGGGAGTGTGCTAGAAACGAAGAATTCACATCAATTCACTCTGGATACAAATAGCGGAGTTTTGGTGAGAATTTGGCTGCTGGAAAACATGTTGTTCTTTTCCTTTGGACATACCAGTTGCTTTAGTTTAATTTAAAAAAGGAGAAGTATTATTTCAGTTGTTGCTAACAAGTTGGAACCCATACTTCTATTAGCACCACGTAGCAGAATTGCATACTGAGACTCTCACAGTGTAAACTTCTGTCTAGCAGCTTGTCAGTAAGTTTAAGGTTCCTGTAGATGTGGAGTCAAGCTCTAGCTATAGGATCTGCTTTCTCAGAGAAATTTTGCTCTGACAAGTGTACAGAAGAATAAACTTTGAACACGCCTGTTCCTCGTTTTTCCCTTCTTTCCTATTGCTGTGCTAAAAGGGAAAAAGATCTGTCAAAGAGACAAAAACTGGTTCAGTATTCTGCAGCTAATGTTTGCTATGTTTATATGTGGCTGTTCTCTGTGTGGCATAACAAATCTTTAAGCCATCTCAGTAACATAAAAGATCTCTGGGCTGCTTCTGAAGCTGAGCTGTTGCTGGCTGACTTGCAGCTATACAGATCAGACTATTCTTTTACTGAATATAGACTGATTCAAAAGTTTCTGGGTTCTTATGCTTTTGATAATCTTTGTATTTGTGAGCAGAAAAAAGTTAACTGCTGCAGAATTGACTGGATTATGCAACAGAACTTAATATTTAGCTGGTTAAAAAAACAAACCGCAACGGAGCACTGAAGACCAAGAAACTACAGGTGGTGTAAACATGAGTCCTGGTATTCTGCCACTGAGAGCATCTTTTGGGTGAAGATCTAAGATCTGAGTGACACTTGTGTCACTGTTCTTTGGACTGCATTTTGGTACACAAAAGTACACAACTTGTAATTTTTCGGTCCCTGATGAACGTAAGAGAAGCAAAGCAGTGAGGTGGCAGAACTGAAGAGAGATGCCCTCAAAACAGCATTATATTTGTTTCATGCAACTCTTCTTTTTTTTTTTATTCTCAAACTGCAGTTTCTGATCTTCCAGAAGAAAGGACTATGGGAGATAAAGGCTTTTACAACCTTAACATTAGCTAGCCCCCTTAACTGGTTAACCAGCTTGCAAGAATTTAGTTAAGCTTTAGTCCTGGTTTAATTTATCATTGCACTAAAATGGTGAGTCTTTCTTCAGTAATGAAATGAAGCTATGGATTCCTGTGTAGCATGAGCTGGGGACACTGGTTGTACAAACAGACCTGAAGCGCCTGAACTCACCTTTGTGTCCTGTACAACCTTATACAGAATGGAACAGGAGTGGTGTTTTTTCGGTTGCTTTAAGCTGTCCAGATGAACAGGTAAGTCCTGCTGTCTAACTTCTGCAGGTGCTTTTAAAAAAAATTTTTTTAGCTGGTTTGTGGACCTCCCCTCTATCCAGAGGATTCTCTTGGTTCTTGAGCTGTTTAAGTTCTTGAACAGTCAGTTGTACTGTTGACTGGTTATAAAGCCATCTGTTAGCGGTACCTGTGGTCCTCTAAAGTTTTGAATAGTGCCCCATTTGCTATTCCAGTTGAGTTTCCACAGCCCAAAAGGACTCGCTAAGGTTCTGGCTGTGGTGTATAAGCCAATCCACTGTTTTCTTTCTAAACCAATCATGGGTGCCAGGTCTCAGTAGTCTTTATGGAACAAGGTTTTAAGCTTCTTTGAGGTCACTGAAGACATCTTCAATTGGCTTTTCTGTGCCAGACCCAGCAAAAGATCTCTGCAGTCTCAGACTTCAAATTCAACTGACCTGCTTGAAGCAGGGGAGGCTGTTTAGCCTCTGCAACTTGGAATGTCTTCCCACTGTCACAAAACAGTTCTTACCAACACTGGAGCATGTGATAGCATGTATCTAGATTTTGCCTTAAGCAGTACTTGACCTCTGACTTCCCCAGGCTATGTGTTCTCAAGCTATGGTATCTTTTGCACAGATACCTTCCAATCCTTTCACCAAACAGAAGTCAGTAGGCAAGGGTGCTACTTTGCTGGCTTGGGGTCATGGCATGTAGAGCCTGTTGGATCACACAGTCAACCTGGGCATTCCTCTAGTGAGCAGTGTTGTGCATCTTTTCAGAGAGGTTTTCAGTGTTCTTATCTCCTGTGGGAACTTGTAAATCTTCAGTTTGAGGCAATGAGTATTCTAACTGCCGATTAGCAGTATAGTTTCCCTGAATTCTGAACCATGAGACCACAAATGAAGATATCTTCAGCTCTTCTCCCTTCCTTCTCCATGCCAAGACTTTCTCTTTGCAATCTTTGTCTGTAGGTCACTATAGACATATATGCATAGATGCAGTCTAGAGAATCTTAACCTGGTGGTTACATCCTTTCAAGTTGCTAGCCACTTCTTTTGCTGATTCTGTAAAGGTAGCCATCTGCATTGCCACAGTCTCAGCTAGAAGTCTAGGCAAGGTCTAAGCTCTTCAAAGACTCTTCAAAGTGTAAGGGAAAGCTGACTTCTTAATGTAGCAAGTCCCAAAGGTTGTCCTAATTTTCTGATGGCTGTCTGTTGTTAAGTCAGTGGAACAGGGGGTAACTCCTGTTCCTTTACTGATTTCCCCCCCC
>NW_010520941.1:18828-21447 GCF_000687285.1 Phaethon lepturus
AGCTTGAGTGTGTTTATGGCCTACTGGTATTCGAGAAGTTTTCTGTAGTATCCATACCTCTTCTAATATGTGGGGTATTTTGGAAATGGTTAAGAAATGCTTCCATTCTAATGATTCCAGAGTAGCTGGATTAAAAATTCTTCCATTGTAAATGAATGTAGGAAGAACATTGTGCTGAAGCTTTCTTATTGTCAGCAATTTTGAAAAATCTGTTTCTGGCTAACAGCTTATGTATCGTCTAAACTTACCCAGCATAAAAATGGACATGGGAGCTAGTCCTAAGTCTGTCTTCAGTGACTGGACTCCTTTGAGATTTGTAGCTTGCATGCCCATTTTGCTTACTTCCTCATCTTAGTCCAGGCTGCCGGATTGTGTTTCTGAGGAACTGAAGGGGAGGGAATGCTTTCTGAGCTATATATGATTGCAATGAGGAACAGGGCCAGAGTTGTTTCTTCTCTTCTCAGAGATTGTCCTTGGGAGGGGTGGGGAGTGTGTCCTTGCACACCTTTCCAAGTAACCCAAGATCTTGGATCTGCATACATGAACTGACATCTATTGCATGACTTCTTATGAAATGCTTCTACTGAAAATACTGTTTTCTGATAGTCTGTTAATGTCTTCTCTGCATGCCTTTATATCTGGCATGATATTTTGATATCCTAATTTGGGATTTTTTCTTTCCCCTTTCTTTCAGGGTGTCTCTCATGATTCAACCTCTTGCCTTCCTGCTCATGCCCAGAACTGAGAATGATTTTTTTTTTTTTTTTTTTCTTTCTCATTGTGGTTGGAAATTGTCACTTACCAGCATAATGAGTGCTATAACGTAATCTGAGGTCTTACTTTCAACAGGAGATCGGACCTCCTGGTGATCTTGACAGGTCCTTTCCAGCCAAGGCTTTTTCTGTGATTTTTAACTTAACTCTTGTACTCCAGTTGAACCCTGCATCAAAAAGGCATCAGGCCTAAATAGGAGTTTGGATCTGTATGCTGTTAAACTCTGCTTGTCTTCCCAACAATATAATGTCTTCTAAGAGAACTGACAAAAGTGGTGCAATTATTTAAGTCTGTAGAAATGCTGTGCTGGAAGAGGTGTAGAAATATGTTTCCTTACCACCTAACATGCTTGTTTTAAGAAGAAACTTCCTACTTGTTTACAAGATACCTACTTGTCTCTCTTCCCAACAGTGGGGTAATGTTACAGTACCAGGAGGCTGTAGAGTCTTGTTTGTCCTGAAGACTCTTCTGTGTGTAGTGGATTTGCTCTAGTTAATGTGTCTGTACAGGTATGACTGTGTGTGTAGCTTGGTTTTTATTTTTAGCATAGGAGGGGGAGAATAAAAAAAGAATACAGTCCATCTTAATGTAGGATTCAGTGCAGTTCTGTGTGGTTTCTGTATCAAAAGAAGTTAATCTGATAAGTCACTATGTGAATTTTATGCTGTTAGATGCAGTGCAGCAGGTAAGCCTTAGTGTACTCTAGCATCTTTAAATCATGTAGACAGCTTATAGCTATGAATGGGGACAAGGTTGAAATGGAAGCAGGTAAGAAAATACGTGATAACTTGCTCTTCCTATGTTGGAAGAAGAAAAACCTGTCATTTCTTGAGGCTCAATGCTTTCATGCAGCAGACTAACTCAGTATTTGCATGAATGCAGCTGAAATCCATCCACCTTACTGTACCTTATAGCACCTTACAGGTCCAGGGACAATATCTTTTTCCCTTGTTTGTGTGTAGAAAATTCTTGTCGGGAAGAAGGGAGGGATGATGAGAATTTGGGAAAATTTTTCTAGGATATCTTTAGTATGTTGTTGTACCCACTCCCTAAATTATTTTGTGAACTATTTCTACAAACAGAAGGGACAAGAGGCTGCTAAACTGAAAATAAAAATTGCCTGCAAGGAGCTTTGACATGAAATTTATGTTTGGAGGTGAGGACTGCAGTGGAAAAAGAACTGGCAGGGTGGATAACCATTGAATTTAGAGAGTATAGTAAGGAAGAGTATTCTCAAACTTGTCAAAATCAGCTGCACAAGACTCAGTTTAAAGCAACTAACTGGACTAAAGTTGTCTTAATAAATTTGAGTCAGCTGGTGAAATAGTAGAAATAATTGAATGAGTGCTTGCAAGTGCTTGCTTGCAGGGCAAGAAAATAGGTGTGTGTGTTTGCAGGTAAATTAGGAGAACCTTGTGAGCAGTGAGCAAAAATGAGGTGCAGCTATGAGATCTGTTTAAAATGGAGTAAGGTAGATCCAAAACAATTCAGCAGTTACTGAACCATATGTAGTAAGTTCTTCAATCTAGTTGCAATTAAAATTTCAACTCTTAAATGTGTTGTATGCTTGCATATTTAAAATGTTGATTCTACCTTAATTAACTAGATTTGTCACAAATACACAGCTGATGAAGTAAATTAATGTTATCCACATTGAAGTGAGGGAATACAAATCTGAAGTCTTAGACTTAACATTCTCTGATAAGTATGCTGAACTCTGGGTTCTGGCTGGCAAGATGTGCAACTTACTGGAAGAAAATGTTCTGGACTTACAAGGCATATAAACATCCTCCTGCCTAGTTCATCCCAGCTCCACCCTCCCCCCCCCAACACACACACACCACT
>NW_010520941.1:21478-36105 GCF_000687285.1 Phaethon lepturus
TGGGGGGGCCTAATACTGACTTCAGGGCAGTAAGTCTTTGCAATTTTGAGAAGTTGGCTTGCTGCAGCAGCAGTAAGGCACTGTTTTTTGGGCCAAGGTATGAAAGAGAAACTATGCTGACCAGTCTACTTAACTCCAAGCAGGTAACAGGCATTATAATGGAGTATTACAGGCAGAGGTACTAGGTGTATCCTTAAGTACTCAGGATATTGGAGTGCAAGAGCCTGAAAAAGTCTTGTACTACTAAGACTCTTGCAAAGAACTTAAACTCCAAAAAACAAACCACAAAAAAACCCACAAACCCAAACAAGTTCTAGAGCTTGTCCAAGTACACTAAAGAAGCCTTTTTCTTGTGAAAGCATTCAATTCTATTTTTACAGGAGTTGTTACTGGTTTGCCTTTTTATGCTGTTAGTGGCCCTATAGCTTGTTGGAGTGCATGAGTTTAGTCATTCTCTTCTCCTATCTGTAGCGTACATCACAGTTCACAGTATCCTTCAGGGAGTGCTTTTGGGTGTTAAGTAAAAGCTGATACAGTCTCATTCTGTAGTTGTCAGTTTCCTCTGTTTGCTCCAAAGATATGAAAGGGTGTCAGTCGCTTCCCGTTGGCCTTTCCATAAGAAGAAAGGTAAAGGCTTCGCTGCTAGTTGACAGGTGTTTTTTGTATCTTGTGTTCCTGTGGAAGCTCTCCAAGTAATATGTTTGGTATACATTAGGTATGTACATTAGGTATTAATGTTAGGTCTACAAAAATTAATTCTAGTTCCTTTCCTGTACAGCAATAAACATGACTGTTAATGGTAGTCAAACAGTGTTTATTAAAAATCAAGAATATGATGCAAGATAAATAACAATTAGATGCCAGTGCTGTTAGATGTCTTCAGAAGATATGTTGTGGGTTTGAAATGCTGGTTTTTAGTATTTATCCTTGGTCTAAAGAGTCTGCTTATGAGAGCATCTGCAGGCCAGGGCTTTGGCATCATGACAGCTAGGAATATGGAGTTGTGAAACATAACTAAAATGGCTTGTTTACTGAAAATTTGACGCTAGAAGAGGACCTTGAACTTAACATTTTCAAATCACAAAGCCTGTCAACTGAAGCACAGAGATCTGATGTATAGTTGTAGCTTTTCGTTATTGAGGGTGTGGGGAGAATGCTCAATGTAGTTGAGGAAACAGTCTTAAAATGTGACAGGACTGCACTAGCACATTCAGCTGATCTACTGGGTTGCACATCTCCTTTGAATTTAGGTATCTAAAGGGTGGGAAGAATAAGCTTAGTGCTGAGAAGGAGGCTTACAGATGGAGGGACAAGGCTGAATGAGAACAGTTCAGTTTTAGGAACTTCAGGGCTCTCTTCTTGATGTTTTAGCATGAGGAAGACAGTTGTGACCTACTAAGAAGATCTGTTCCCTGCTGGACTAACTGGACACATGGTGTTGCATGGCTTCAGGTACTTGCAGTGGGACTGAAGTTAATGTTTTGATGTTAAAGGTCATAGCCAAATCATGAATTATATTATTAAAAACATTATATTTATGAATGCTAATATTTAAAACATTATATTTAATTATTAATTATTATATTTAAAGCATGATATTTAAAGGCATACTGGGAGTCATATGGTAACACACTACACAGTAAGAAACACAGTTGAGAGGTTTCAATATAGAAGATAATTCTGGACATCATCTTGACTTGAGAGATGTATGCCTTACAGGATAAAACAGCTGCCATTTCATTCTTCCGCACAGCTGAAAATATCATGTGCATGACAACACACTGTGCTGCATAACTTCTAAGCACAGACTACTTAAAGTGGCTGGCTGACCCAGACAGATCAATGTTAAAGTTGCCCTAGACAGCACCAGGATTACTTCAGCTAACTCTTCCGGTGTTTTGTGGAGGAGCCTATCTGCTGGCCCTAGGTGGGAAAGCATGTGGCTGACCTAGCAGAGCTCTGGAGTGAGCACTGCTCCTTGCAGAATGAAACCTGCTGGAATGCGCATTGTTATAGTCAGTACGAGGTGATACAATAGATCTATGGTAACCATTTCGTAGTATGACTGATAGGTTGACACTAGTACCCAATTTCAACTTCAGTTGACCTTTGTACAGGAGGGGACAGTACTCCCTCCTTTTAGAAAAGGCACAAAGCGTGCCTCCTTGTGGATGTTTATGAGGAGATGTTTTTTTCATTCCGTGTTCAAATACGAAGAAATAAAGAGAGAATGCACAACAGCATTTGATGGTGCCTGTGATTGACTTCAGCTAGACCCCTTAGGCAGTGCTGGAACCTTGGTCAGCTTTCAGCCTCATTGTCCTGCATCTGTGGTATACCCTGCAGAGAATGCTACCATTTATGTTCTCCTCAACCTGACTAACTGGCTGCATCAGCAAGCTGGCATACTTTCCAACTATAGCAGGCTTTTTCTGTTCCATTGTAAATGTGCTCTAAAGTATAAGAAGTTTGTAAACCTTTCTGTTAGTGGGAATGTTTGCTGTGATTAAGGAGTTAGGATAAGAGAAATAATCACAAAGAAGGAAAGCTCAGCTTCTGAGGAGTAGGGTTACAGCTTTCTCAATTTCCCAGTCATCAAGACTTCTAGCTATGAGGCTCATCAAACAACTATAGTTTGTGGGATTGTGTGTTTTGTGCTCTACTTAAATTCTTTCAAGTTCCTAAGCATAAGGCAAAAAAACCAAGGTACAGACAATGATTCACTAATTAATCCTTTCTGCTTTTGCTGTTGTCTGCTATGTTGGACCTCTTAGTAGAAACAACATGAACTTTCAGAAGATGCTTTTGACTCCTGTGATGTGGGGATTAGGATGGGGGACAATTCTTCTGCCTAACTTGTATTCTTATTTGATTTCTGGAGCTTATTTGAAATATTTCCCACCAGGAGCTTGTAGTATTGGGTTGTACCACTACAGTGTAACAATATTGAATCTGAGCCATCAGAATGCTGATCACTAAGTTGTTTTGCTGTGCCAGTGTCTTGATCATATACATGTTCCTTTTGGCATTATAGTAGGTATGTGAGGTAATGGTTTGCATAATACCAGTTTATGTGCCTGCTTTCTTATGGACTACAGTAAAATGGAATCATTTAGGATCCTTTATTGTACTACTCACTTTTGTTCACTTCTATAGGCTCTTTCAGAGGAATAGACGATTATAGTCAAGTATTGTCTGGCTTTACTGACAATGCCAGGTCTTGAGAGTTATTTTACTGAAAGCATTTAAATTCAAACTGAGCTTTAGTTAGCTGCAGCTGAAATGTTTTAAGCTTTTTCCTGGCAGACTTCTTGCTTACTGTGCTGTAGATGTAATAGATACTGAATCAGCATATAGACTATTGTGTTATTAAACTTTGATTATTTTCCTTCTTGTGGCTTTTTTCACCTGCAAGTATGTTTTGTTTTGTTTTTTTAACCAGATTCCACACAATTAGAGACAGTAAAACTGGATTTGCTGGTTGTGGTCCTGTTGCTATGCTCTCTGTATAGAAATACCAATTTAGCACAGGGTACGAAAGATACACCTCTCTTCACTGAGGAGCCAAGTGAGGCTGGATCCGGAAATACCTCTGTTTCTGAGGACTGCAGCTGGGTCTTATGGTAGTCTTCCATAACTAACTACCAAAATAGTAGCTGTAGACCTCTAGCAGTCACAAAGCAATTCCAAAAGTAGTAATACAAAGCCATCATATTGAATATTCTTTTAAATAATTGTGTACACTCATTAATTCTTCTGTCTTGAATACCTTTTCCCACTAATCGAGCTCTCACGAGCAAGAACTTATTGCTTATATAGCTAGATACCTTTTCCTGGGTTACTATGTATCTTTTCTTAAGCAAATAGAAGTTGTATAAATATAACTAGAGAAAGAAGCTGTTTTAAAAGCACAGTAGTTGTTATTTCTGTAATCTTGTGGATACTGCTACTTATTCCTGAAACTGGCATTGTCGTCTCCCACAATGAGAGTTAAAATACTTAACTACTATTGCTCTCTATCAAGCATTGAGTTTTACTAGTTAGTGTGTTTTTTCCTTGATGTTGACAAACACAAGTTCTCCTAAATTGCATTTGTTTTGTCTCCTTAAAATAATTGTAGAATCCTGCCAGAGAAGTGTGTCACCACAGAATCATAGAATGGGTTGGAAGGGGCCTTTAAAGGTCATCTAGTCCAATAAGTCGTCAGTATGCTATATATACTGAAAATCGGTTGCTCTGTATGAAGGATCTGAATGCTCTTGAGAAGAATCTTGATCTGTGTGCCTTTTTAACTAAAAATTGTTTAAAGGTTTTTGTCTTAAGTTTTTGGTTAAACAATAGCATTTTACATTTGCCTCGAGGCATGGCTGTGATTCTTCATGCCAGGTATCTTATGACTGTATCTCTCTTGTCTTTCAGTGAATGATAGTGTCTAGAAAGGGTATGTCCCTTCAGGAGAGAGGTGCCAATGTCCAACCGGCCTAATAACAATCCAGGGGGGTCACTGCGACGTTCACAGAGGAACACTGCTGGGGCCCAGCCACAAGACGACGCAGTAGGAGGAAGGTATGACTGTTATCTGTCAGTGTGTTTTAATGTATTAAAGCAAAATTAATGTGATTTAATTAGAGAATGAAATTGTCCACTCTGCAATCCAAGCACTGGAACTTGTGTAAAATCTTTTTGCCCCCGTTGAAATACTGTCTGCACTGTTATTGCATGGGAAAACATGGATAACTCACTATTGTGCATATTCAGCTAGAACAGCAGTAGTAGATCTTGGGGGGGGGCGGGGAGGGGGAAGTGTAACTGAGCTATATTCCACAAATCACAGGTAGTAACAAATTCCTTACCCCTCTTCCTTCCTTGATAACAAAAAAATATGGGGGTGGGTGGGACAGGGAGACTCTGGTGTGTGAAATTTGTGTCCCTGTTAGAGAAGACTGAATAACTGGCACCTTTCTGTTCCCTTGCACTGCATGTTAATCCTGTGCAGCTTTTGAATAATTCAAGAACAAAAGGTTTGCTGTCCTTTAATATACTTGTACTAGTGAGGAAGTGGACCAGGTTGTATTTTGTTCTGTAAGTGGTTGCCTCTACAACACAGAACAAAGAAAATCCTTGAAACCTCTCTGTGGATGCTGACTGTATAATTATTGCCATGTCCTTAAAGGAATTAAGAGTCTTCATCTAAATGAGTGAAGCCTGTATAGATGTCTTCCTTTAATTTTGTTAAAATATTAGTCTAATGAAGAAAGGTTATAGTATCATGGTAGGCAGCATCTGTCTGTATTCTACTTCCTCAGAGGTGTTACTGGTGCAGTTATTTGAATATGTATATCTAGGGCTTTTTTTTTTTTTTGATGTAAAGGTATTAAAATATTGCAGGTTAGTGGCACAAAATAAAAAGTGTTTTACTGTGAAGGAATTGGGCTATAATGTATAATGAAGATGAGGTGTATTTCTTACTAAGATAAAGTCTGAGAACAGGTCTCTGAATGTATGAAGAGGCTAGCTGTTCTTCTAAGGAACCTTGCGGGAAATAATTCAACCTGCAAAATGCAACTTCACTTTTTCTAGTTTCTACTATACAAATGGAAGAGCAGGTGATAAACATAAGGCTTCTGTCTTGGGCTTCTTTAACATAAGGAGGGGGAAGTTGCTGCCTTATGCACCTGACTATTTTGCAAGCTAGAATTGTTTTTGGAGAACACTCCTTTAACTGAGCCATGGTGAACCCTTCATTCTGTCCCTTCTGTTATCTCTACATCTGAATGGATGTTTAAGTTAGATATTGCCCTACCAACTCTTTCTTTTTACACTGACCTTGACCTGGGGTGAATAACCCTTTCCCTAGAATAAAGAACTAGAGGCAAGTTATTTGGGCATGGGGTGGGGGATTCTTCTTTAGATACCTACTGTTTATTCAGATTTTATAGCAGAATACCAGGGAGAAGCTCTACAGTGAGTCAGACAAATTGAAGAATTTTAGGGGTGGCACCCCTCACCAAATCTGTGTCAGTCAGACTTCCGTGAGCAAGAGTGTATTGCAGTCCTGAACTATGTTAGACCTTTATTGGAACCAAAGCTCTTTGCTTAAGTAAAGAGGGTGGAAGCTTACAATCCTCTTGGAAAATCTGGGCTCTTTAGAACATGATCTCCCCTGTCTTTCTGTCTCTGGACAAGTATTTTTGGCTGGCAAAGCATATAAAAAGGCCTGGGTAAAACATGCTGGTTAATATAAACTTTATAATGAATTCAGTTTCTCTTACTGTCTTCTGTATCTCCTCTTAGTAAGCTGCTGGGCAGAAATGGCTATTGTATGAGGAACAATGTAAGACAGATCTATTATGTCCTTTAAAAATTTGTAGATGAAATGGAAAGAGACAGGCTCTCAGATAACTTCCCCCCCCGCCCTTGGTTAGCAGTCTTGAGACACAAACCTTGAGACTCATCTTTCCACATATCTAGGATGCAGTGAGGTAGTATGTTCTATTTCTGCTGCTGAGCAGTATATAGGAGGATCTAGAGTTCACAGTTTGATGTAGCTTCTTCATTATGCCTTGCTGTACTCTGGTGATACACACTGTGTTGTCTGCTATTTTTAAAAAACAAATAAAAAAGCAAAGCCTCCCCCTCCAACACACCTTTTCTTACCTCATTTTTTTGGGGACACTTGAGACACTAACTTATTTGCAGTCTCTTTCTTGCATTTGTCATCCATAAAGTGAAACTATTCAAATTCAGCTGTAAAATTATTTAAATAGAGTGAACAAACTGTGGAAAGACCAGTTTCAATAATATGGTCATATTGTGCAAATAACTGAACTTAGGATGCATCTATGTTAGTATTTTAGTTGGAGTTGGGAATGTTCTTTTGAAGCAAATCTGTCATCCTCACCTGCTGTGTTTTGGCTAACACCATGGAATGGTCTTGGAACATTTTAATTGACATCTTGGATGAAACTAAACTGGAAGTTGTGCGCTAGGAGAAGAGTTCATGCATCCTGGTCACTCGTGGTTGTAATCTGGTCAGCTTTGAAGTAGAAATCACTGAAATGCATAGATGGTAGACGTTGGTCCTCGATGGCAAGTATGTTGCTTTACAAATTTTCTTCTGTTGATCTTCACTACTTTTTGATTCAGTTGTACAGATAGTATGATATTTTATTCAGCCACTTTTTTAGATCCACGTGTTTCTTAAAAACCAAAACCAATACACAAACACATGCACAAAAAACAAAACCCAAAAGCCCCTGCAAAACAAAAAACATAATATTGTGGAGGGAATTAAGCAGTAATATAAGTCTGTAGGGGTGTGTGAAAATGAACCGCAAAGTTTATAAGTGAACTTAAGGGCCACACCTTCTAAAGTGTTGGAGAAGGTTACTTCACTTTGGTCATAGATTACCCTGTGAGCAAGGACAAGTTTCGATACTGTCTAAACTTGTGTACTTGATTACATTTCTGCTTTGTATAAATAGCTTTCTAAATGCTGTAAATGCAACAGCTTTTTTCTTAAAGCTTTATTGTGGCTAAGTTGCATGCATTTCAAAATACAACGACATAAACTCAGAGTTTGTGCAGTTTGTCACTCATACTGTAATTTCAGACTTTGATGTGAAGTCCACTAATCTAATGTAAGCGAGTGGTCGTATAGTCACTTGTAGTGTAGCCAAATGGCTTTGTTTTAGCCTTAACTTTGCCTCTGTCTCTTGTGTTCTGACTGGAGTGAGCACTATCATAGACTTCAGTTGAGGAAGGTGTTAAAGAGCAAGTCTGGAGAATGATACCTCTTCCAAGCTGAAATGCTAATGCATGTCTTTATAGAATTTGACCCTTTTGCAGCTTAAAGGTCTTTTGTTAAAACTTTACCCATTTAACTTACTGAGTGGTTACTGTTCCCTTGCATGGAGGCTTTGGAAATCCCAAATGCCCCTCTGGTCTAGTATGTAAAACATAAATGCTGAACCTTCCTCCCGTGACATCTAATACTGGCAGATTTGGCTTAACCTGGAAGCAACAATGCAAACCCATTTTCCTCTAGACTGGGCTTATTTATGTCACACTACACATCAATACTCGCTGTCAAAATGAGCGGGGGAAGCCTGTGATATGTTTTCTACTGCAGTTTTACTAGTGATTTCACTCACAGTAACCTGATACAAGTTTTGAGTGTTAGATTTTTACAGTTGCATTTGTTTAAACAAACAACAAACAAAAAATAAACAATGACACTAAGGCTCTCAAACAGTGTAGAAGGATTGTTGCAGGACAAATTGGAAGTAAATTTAGCATCTGTGGTGTGTTCTTTTCTCTAAAAGAAGCAAGGAATATGTGTTTGAAAACAGATGTATAAATTGGTGAACTGTTTCCCTCCCCCATATATACACATAATCAAACTGGCCTTGGTGAAGTTGGACTAATGTGATTCTTCACTTTCTGTTGTCAATAGCGATGTTGAAATAACTTTGTGCTTTGGATGACTTTCTGCTCTTGTGGATTTTATACTTCTTACTGGCTTTCCTACCAGACTGAAAAGTATTCAGTGTTATCTCCCTAACTTAGAGTTACTATTACAGTAGTACCTTCCTAATTGTACAGCGTGAACCCTTGTCTGAACTATCTCTTCTAGCACTTTCCATTGAAGGATGACTCTTTGCAGGTTTGTAAGGAAGCAATAATGATACTAAAGCTTTCCTTGGCAGCAGTAAACCAAAGAGGAGTGGGAAAGCAGATGCATTCTTGAGAGCATTCTTTTCATGGGGGCAGGAAGAGGGGATGGAAGGTACTTACTGTCACTTTCTTAACTCGGTTGTTACCATGTGCGTTGAAAAATCGTGTCCTTGTGGCTTAAGTTCCCAGTGATGCCATAGTATTTACTTTGGGAGCAATTTGGAAGTGATATTGCGAGACACACAATAAGATCTTTTGTGAAAGTGGTACAGTTGACTGCTCCTTTCAGTTGTGAGCAATGTTTCAGTATATTGGTGTGGAGTAATGGAAGTGATCCTATGTATTACAACTATTTACTAGTGCTGCAAAATTTTTTAGTGGCATGAAATGACAGTGGTGCTTATCTTTTAATCTGCATATTGTCACTCTTCTGAAATTTTCAGGAACAGCAGTATTTAAGTAGGATATCAATTTGACGTAAATGACTGCTACGCTGTTGCAGTTTTATATGAAACTACAATGCTTTATAGAAATTCTAAGTTTTTTCAGAATAGAATATGTACATGTTCTTGTGCATTTGGGATTGAAGGCTAAATGAGAAATAAGAGATCCTTGTTAGCTGCATAGGGGATGTTAGTATAAGCAGAATCTAGAAAACACTTGGGACTGACCTTTTTCAAATAATAAAGCAAGAAGGATGTTTTTGCCAGTTATACTCCTTTTTGTTCTGAACAGGATTTGTTTTTGGACCAGTCTTGATAATATGGTAATTGTTAACATTTTAGCTGAGACTTGTGTAAAAACTAAGTGTTATGTTTGAATTGGTGGGGAAGACAGATGGAGTATTGCTGAGGAAAGTAAGTGGTGGGTTTTTTCTTACACGGTTTATTTCATTTGTGCTATTGCTTTTTTAAACTCACTTTTGACAGAAGTAAAAGGGTCTTTAGTTTTGTAGACTTCATGTTTGAAAGCATTTAATACCTCACACCTGCTGAGGAACATGACATAGATGAAACACTTTGTTTATTAACTAACTTCAAAAGATAATAGTTTTTTAATATGCACGGAGTGACTCTTTGAGGACAGATTCTAGTTGGTTCTTTATTATGGTTTTGCTAAGGGCCGGCAATTTCCATGAGATTGTATTTATAAACAGTGCAAACTGAATGGTGGGTCACTTGTCAACTTCTGTAGGTGTGTGACTCTAAACTGAGTGTCTGCCTGTGCATTAAAATGTGTATCGGCAGACAGCTTTGCCCAGTTGAGTGAAGCCTTGGAGTGGGTTATGAAACTGTCTTTAAGTTGGGAGGGAACACGATACACACCAAAATAACACTTGGAGATGCAGCAAGTGCTCAGTCTTCCTCAGCCTGTCCCTGTGAATGGAAATGGACAAACAGAAGTTCATAAATACTTACTGTATCATTTTTCATCATTAATGAGGAACTTAGCCTCTCAGAATACTTGTTGCTAGAGTATTGGTTTAAATGAGGCTTCTGAAGGAGTGATACGTTAATGGAAGAGAATAAAGAACTTGTAACCAGGTAAGTTGCAAGTTAAAAGCCTTCAATTATGGGCAAAAGTACAGGTAGCTTACAACCTTTGGTAAGAATCAGTCTTCTAGCTGCTCATGTACCTTTCATAGCACTTGGAGAACTAACTGTTACTCTTTTTGTTTCTAGCTCATCAGACTATTCTAACTTCCTTTGTATGTAGGTTAACTTTTTAACAAGACCTTAAGCAAGCTGTCACAACCTTAATATAAATTGAGACAATGGTACTTGTTAGTTGATGCATGGTTAAAGTTCTTTTAACTTAATCCTGCAGTCTCTCCAAATTGTCAGTCTGGTTGCCGTTGTATAAATCTTAGAGAAGGGGAGTTAATGTCATGCTCCTTTAAACTGACATGCTACTGCATGTACAATTGCAATTGTCTTGTGTACCTTCTTTTTACAACACATTCAAGGTGAATGATTAAACTCAAAGAATGAGAAGTGAGAGCGCAGTAGGTCTTTAAAAATAAAATCTAAAAAAAGCCTCATCAGGTTTGACTCCATGTTTGTTATGTTTCTAGTGTAACCTTTCTGCTCTGGCAATGAGCGTTACATTTGGATGGATAATGAAAATAAAGTAAATGCAAATAGTCTGCACAATACAGTATTCACGATACCCAGGATATGGTTGTAGCTTTATTTGTCCATGTGTATTGGACATTGGTGTGCAATTATGTTTGTCAAACTTGTGAGAACCTGAAGGGTTTAAAAGTGGAAGGGTGGAAGCCTGGAACAAGTGGAAATTCTTCAGTGCATGATTTCAGTACTTGATGGTTTGATGTATTGCTTTAGCCATATTTTAGTTGAAAAGATCTTCACTTAGTTGTGTTCTGTGAATACTTAAAGCACTAAGTTGAATCCAGTTTTTAATTAAAGCAAAACAGGAATCTTTAAGGGAAAATAACCTTTTAGAATATACTTCAGAATAAGTGAACCCTGATCTGTTAGCTTACATTAAAAAATGAGATTCCTGCCAAGTGTAAATTATGTAGTAACTTCTGTTACTCCCATAATAAAAACATTTCAAGGGGAAAATTAAATTTCATGCCCTAATCTTTTGTTGGGAAAAGGAAAATCCAAACACTCAGGGTTAGCTGAAACATTTTCAAGTTTACCTTGATGGAGTTTGCTATTGTGAGCTAACGATGTGACTGTTTTATTTCACCTGCTTTTGATAGTAAAAATGATTTCTTCTAGTAGGAGAAATAAGACCAAATTACTGGACTATGGAGAAGATGCTGTTAATTTAATCTTTTCAGACCATTATGCTCTTAGAAAGATGAGCCACAGAAAATGTTTTGAATATGTGCTGTCTAGGTGCACTCACCTGTTTGAGTAACTGAGTAAATGAGAATACTTTGGGAGAAAACAGAGGAACGAAAGTTACTAAGAAAAACAGTCGTATTACTGAAGTTTTACTATTTTGATTCTGTAAGCAAACTATCATGTGGTTATTACTTAGGTGATTAGACTTGGTACTTCTTTCCTACTAAGATTCATGTTTAAGTTTGTATTGAAATGCTTAAGAGGATGGTGAAACTTCCTGGTCAGTAGCAGGCTCAGCTCTGCCTTTGTTATTAGATTTCTGGCATTTCATTGGAAGAAGCTATTTGAAAGCTTGTGGAACTCTTCTAACCTCTTCCACTTACTCTTTTGGCCTAAACTTTTTGATGTTTGGGGTCATGGGTTGGAGCAGGACACTTAAATCCTGAAGTCTACATTTCTTCCGCTCCCTCATATGATTCAAAGATGTTTGCATAGCTTAACTCAAAGGACTAGATAACCTAATTTTAAAGAACTGCCAATTATACGCTGTTACTTTGAAACATTGCTTCTTCCTAATGTTCTAGGCTAGTTTGGAGTTTTATAAAGGTTAGTGGTGCTTGGCGTTTTTGTATAGGTAGAATATGAGCAGTAGAGCTTTCCTGGTGACAGCTGAGTGAAAATTTTGTTTTATCCAGGGAAGTACAAGTGAGACATCTCTTGCCTTAGCAATTATTTATACTATGCTGTTTCAAATGCTGATGAGCTGTCTCTTCTGAGTCTTGCAGATGGTAATTCTCATTGGTTTTGAAAATAGACATGAAACATGTGAAGATGTAACTTTAGTCTTAGCTTTTAATTATGGTATAGTATGATCTTTGTCCTCCAGTCAGAGCTCATACAATAAACCACTTTTTGCATGCAGCTGTTTGGAAGACCTCTTGCAGCTTATCTGTGTGAAACTTGTTCCTTTCTCTGACATCCCAGGTTTCCTGTGTCATCTTACTGCCTTAATCAGTAGCATGCATTTCTTGATTGCTCATACTTAAGCTGTTACCAAACAGCTTTCAATGCTTTGAATTGGTGGATCTGCAGCCAGACAATAACTGGCAGAGTTGAGCTTTCCTACAGAGTGGAACTGGGTGCATTCCCATTCTGAGCATTTGATTTTCTTAAACTGAAGAGCAAAGAGACAAACTTGTAAACACTCGTAACTGCATAAAGTCTTAATGCATGGAATCCTGACGTTGATTAGTTCATACCAATTTCTGAGAGGTCTTTGACAGGTGCTCTAGTCTTCTGCCTTACTTAGCTTAATGCTTAAGTGAATAATTTAGTGATCTTGCACACCAGAAAAATTTGAATTTGTCTGCATATCTCAGGTGTGAGATGTTTTATTCATTTAAAATGACTAAATAATTGTGTGCTTTACAAAACTGTTACACTGGTAGTGATTTGTAACTGCACCAGGTGATTCTTCAAAAATACTGCTTTAATGTTAGGGGTTGCTATGGAAAGGTTTGAAGCTGTAAACTAGTATATGTAAAGGGTCCAAAAAAAAAGTAATAATTCCACTGACAGGTTTGTATCTGTATCTTGGAATCCTGATAGCTTTCTGTTTTGACTTTCTGCTGACAGGTCACATTTAGGGCAGGCAAAACATAAGGCACATAGCCCTCCTGAGAGTAGAAAATCTATTTCAAAGACACCCAAAGTGCAGTCTAATACTACTTCTGAGCAGTCCAAGGGACACTTTTCTAAAAGGTAATTGCGCTTCATATTCATATGTTAACCAGTGTTATCTGCACTTCACAGCTGTGTATAATGCATCTAGTTTTACAGAGTTCTTATAAAATGTATGACTAATAGATTATAACTAATCTAGGTATTGCATTTGGTGGATATATTTCAGTGTTTCACATTCTATTTGTGTTTTTGTTTTTCTAATTTACCAACTAAGAGCATTCCATCAGTGATGGGGAGGAAATGATTTCTGCATAACTAGTCCTGGAATACTTGCAAGGTCTTTCACCCCTTTTTCCTGCTTCATGTTGGGGGAAGATTGCCCAAGGAGTTCTGAGCAATGTCCAGTATTAATTGAAACGTGGAATAATCTAAAGTATGCCTGGGTTCAGGGTAATCATCATGGTCGTACTTTGTCTACTTCTCATACACTTCTGAGATACACGCCCTGGAACAGTTTTCTATCATGTAGAAGAGAATTTTGCCATTTTTGTGTGTGATTCTTTACCTCAATTTCAAGATTGATTGAGAAACTATCCTTTCATTAAGAGCCTTCCTTGAACTAGAATCCAGTTATGACTAGTTATGCATTACTGAACACTCCTTACTCTCTTGTGGAACTTATGTTTGCAAACATTCAGATAATAGCTTCATGGCTTGTGTTTTTTTCTTTTCTTTTTAATCAGTTTGACATATCTATTAAAAAAAAAAATCAGATAGTAAAATCTATCCAAGTTACCTCATACCTTCCCCTAAAAAAAAAGCAGCATACTATGCTTTTATTTTGCAATTCATTTTAGTTTTCATGGTGGTAAAGATTTGCAATATGACTGTTCTTGTATAAGCATGGTGGCTTTTTTCTTGTTTCAATGTAAACTTAATAATCAACAGTGTTTCTTACCTGTGGTTTCCTTTGTTGTTAGAGAATGCTGACATTTGTCTTGCAAAACTGTTGCAACTGTGAGGTTTCTTGAGTTAAATACTAATGCTGTTCCTGCTTACTTCTACAGAGGCTGTAGTTCATCCGCTATTCTAATACCACAAGAAGATCCAGAGAGAGTCAATACTTCAGAAAAGCAAAAAACGGGGCAAGTGCCTAAGAAAGACAATTCTCGAGGAGTTAAACGCAGTGCTAGTCCAGATTACAGGAGGACCAATTCTCCTAGCTCTGCTAAAAAACCCAAAGCACTTCAACACACTGAAACTTCTGTGGAAAGTAACAAGCCACACACTAAATCTAAGAGAAGACACTTAGACCAAGAACAGCCGAAGTCTACACAATTGCCATCAACGAGCAAGGCTCACACCAGAAAGGGTGGAGCTGCTGGTAGCTCCCGAAGTCAGAAAAGGAAAAGGACAGAGAATCTGTCTTGTGTAAAGAGTGGTTCAGCA
>NW_010520941.1:36136-52220 GCF_000687285.1 Phaethon lepturus
GAAGAGAAGTCAGCAAAACTCTCCAAGCTGGCTTCAAAATCAGTGACCTCAGCCAAAGCTGGGTGTAGCACCATCACTGATTCTTCTTCTTCAGCTTCCACATCCTCCTCCTCTTCTGCTGTTGCCTCTGCTTCTTCTACTGTTCCTCAGGGTGCCAGAGTGAAACAGGGAAAGGACCAGAATAAGGCTAGACGTTCCCGTTCTGCATCCAGCCCCAGTCCAAGGAGGAGTAGCAGGGACAAAGAACCAAGTAAAACAGGTGGCTCTTCAAAGTTTGACTGGGCTGCTCGATTCAGCCCAAAAGTCAGTCTCCCTAAAACAAAACTGTCTCTACCAGGCTCTTCCAAGTCGGAGACATCAAAACCTGGACCTTCAGGACTACAGGCTAAGCTAGCAAGTAAGTTGTTCTTTTGTGGAAGAATTAAGCATGTATGTTTTAAAATGAAATCTTCTGAACAAATACTTCTATTGTTTTCAGGCTTCTTGGGATTCTCGTAGAGAAATTAACTTTTAGTGTGTTCTCCTGAGCTTTAAGTAAAGCTGTGACTGAAACTATTTACAGCTAAAGTAGATAAGTACGGTCAGTGTTCTATAAGTTTAAGTTGCTTCTCTGTTTTGCAAATCAATTTTAAAAATAAAATATATGCAAAGTAGTTGGATGTTGTGATGGGGACATATAGGTTATAAAACCCTCTTGATTATATGCCTCCTGTCAGATTTTTTTCCTCACTTTCTTTAAGCTTTCTATCCTGAAGTGGGAATGATAAATGTTTGAGAACAAGTAGATAATATGCAGTTTCTTGTTTCAAGCCCACTTCCGTAATCTTTCCTTACTGTGAGGATCTCTGACGTTACTTTAAGAACAGTAATCTTCTAAACATAGTGTACCTAGCACCTGGGATGTTAGTCACTTTATCTTTTAAATTGTTCCTACAAAATATGTCCTCTCTTTGGTGCTGAATTTGAATAGCAGATCCTGTTTTTGGACATTGTCATTAAGAACTATAGGCTGTCTCCAAGCAGAGCACCTGCTTGCTAGTGTGCAGATATGCTTGTAGCTCTGTTGCTGTGAACATTTTTTTTAAAAAATGCATTATGTTGCCTTTGTGTAATGTATTTATTTATAGCATGTATTCTTTAAAACTTGATTTAAGAAGTTGGATTCCTAAGTGTGCTTACTGTTGTGCCTTTGCCTAGACATGACCACAAGTAGCCTGTCCCAGCTGGGGCATGTCTGTAGCTAATACTAATGCAAGAAATATGTGAAATAAATGAGAGCAACTCAATGTCTTCCTGTATCATCAGAATATGTTTAATTGACCTAACAGGCTTGTTCTGGATAACGTGCATGACTGGAGTATTGATTCCAGAATGACCTAACCTAATTGAGGAAGAATGGCATTAGGGAAGGGGAGAGGAGTTACTTTCTTTATAACAAATATTTATCTACCTGCTCAGTGGTTCAAGATTGGGTGATGAATTCCAGAGTAAAAGCTGTGAATTTCCACAGGATGGAATGAGGGGGAGTGGGTAGGAATTGGGCAAGAACGGGACTGACCAACAAGTTCTTAGCTAAGTGTGTCATTGTTACAGGCAACTTTTTAGCAATGAAGAAAAGCATCGGGGAGGAGAAAGAATTTACCTCTAACAAGCGAACAATGAGAAGGTGAAGGCAGAGAGTAATTTATGTGACAAGTTACAGAACTTCAGCAAGGAGTGAGAAGGGGAAGGGTAGGATAGCACAATGTAAGGGGGGGTGTGTTCAGTAGCTTGAAAAACAGCATTGAAAATGGGCCTAAACAGTTTCCACAAAGAATGTTCTGAGAAAGCCAGCTTGACTAGCTTTAGCTCTTCCATGACCTGAAAGTCATCTTGTGCAGATAGGTAAACCTAAGTTTTCCTAAGACATTCAAGCATATGTTGCAAAACCAAGTTGGTATGGACTGTAGGTATGTGTAAGTATGTATAAAAAGTCACTGGTAAGGGGCACAAAGCTCTTCAATGCCAGATTGAAGTGATTTTGGAATCAATAGTAACTATTGTTAGCTTATCCCCTTTTAAAAAAAAAAAAAGAAAACTTGTCTGTCATACAGCTTTACTAACTCAAAAATATTGGGACAAATTTGACATATTTAAAAAAATACACATTTTGGATAATGCTGAGCAGTTTCAAGAAAATACTAAGAAAATAAACCTCTAGGGTAGGTTTTTAAGGAAGAATGGATAAGTTCAAAATTATTTTCTGTACCAAGCTAGTACCCTTAGAGGATAAAGGAGCAGAAGTAGGTGATTTCTCACACACAAATATTAACACCCCTAAAGCTTTCTAAAGCAGTAAGGCAAACAGTGATCTAGATTAAGTTATTGAGGTTTACACCCCTCTGCCTGGAAACATGTCCTTAGAAGTTACAGTAATCCCATGTAGAATGTGAAAGCTAAAATCAGTAGGTTTGTATAGGGGTATAATATGAAACAGATGATTAAAGAAGTTTGAAATAGGGCTTACAGAACGAGTGGGAGATAAAGAAAAAAAACCCAACATGCTAACAAAACTCTGTAAGGACCTGCAACAACTTCAGGAAAAATTATGGGGGGAGTGGTTCTAGGAAGAAAAGCAGGAGGAAAGGAGAGATTATTCTGGCTAATGTACGGTCAGTCATGTCTATAAATGCGATGTTGTTAACTTCAGGATGTTGCAGTTCAGGAAGTACAAGAAGAATTAGTAGTAGTTGTAATCTTTGAAGGAAAAACTAGAAGAGCTGATCTGGCTTATTCTACTGAAGAAAAGAATGAGGAGAGACATGGTTGCCATCTTTGCAGAAACTTTTGACATATTGGAGGAGAATACCCTGAGCTTTCTTGTCCAGTCCTTACTGGATAATGAATAGGTGACTTTCAGAGTCTGGTTACACAGACTGCTGTGTAGCTGAGCAGTGACATTGCTGCATAACAGCTATAGAATTTGTTGGAATACTGAAAATAGGCTGGACTAAAGGTTTTTTACCTCTCTTTTTGTAGTTAAGTATGTCTTGATGCAGGGGAGGAAAAAAGGCAAGTTTCTTGTTTTGCTCTTTTGATTTCAACTGTTTTCATATGCCTTTTCAAGGCTTATATTTTGTAGGGGCTTTTTAAATGTCGCGAATCTCACTGATTATGTAACATTATAAAAACAACCTTAATTGTGTGTCCATTATTAGGGAAATTTCTGCTGCCCTTTGTGTAGTGTCTTGTGGCCCTTAAGTAGGAAGAAGCTGGCAATGATGGCTGGGGCAGTGCTGAGGGCAGGATACGTTAGGGTAGCTAAGAAGCCTCTACCTAATACTTCTAAGATTTGAGGGGCTGGAGAGGTTATTGGGTACACTGAAAAGCCACGTGAAGGTGAGCATGGAGTGTGAATGGCATGAATGGCTTCAAGGGATTTGGTGGAGGTGAGGGAGAAAAGAATCTGAAAATAGCTCTGGATTAGTTTATTTGGGATTGTGGGTGGCAGTGCTGTCTGAGTGTCATTAGAGCCTTACAGTTGTGGACTTGGGAAATACAGATGAGTAGTTTGGAGATACTTGGTTTAATTGCAGTGGTGGGCTTCGTGGGCTTATAATCAAGATCTGGGGATGTCCGAAATGGTACTTAGGGAGGAGAATGGTGGAGTATTAGAATGACAGGAGGTCATTTTGGCTTCCCCTGCCACAGCTATTTTCACCCTATCTTTATTGCGTGAGGAAGAGAGGAGCCCAACACAGGAGCCAATCTGAAGTCTAAACTTCAAGTCCTAACAAGTAAATCGCTACTGACTATCTTTCTGAACTGCAAATAAAGGGCTTTCCAGGTTATGCACTGTGAAAATTTGACTAACTTTGTTTTGACTTGGGTACTGCATTCACATTTTAAGTCTGAGTGTAGTACAGCTGCATTCAGAACTTGTTTCTTTCATGCAACAAAAAAATGCCTTAAAAGCGCTGACCAGTAAACACACTTAAATGTGAAGATGTTCTTAAGATTTTTTTTTTTTGTGTGTGTGTTTGATTTCTGTTAGGCTGTGCTGTTTCAAGTTTAGCCTGTTTGGGTCCGTTTTCCTTCAGAGTCATTAACATGAGTGTTTGGCATGCAAATAGGATGATGTCAGGGCATAAACAATATATCTGTTTGCCATAAGGAAACTTGTGCCTCTGCTTTAATTCTGAAGTTTATATCTGAAGTTTTGCAGTTGCTGAATATTAACTGTGTAAACCTAATTTTCTTTTGGTTTATTGAAAGTCCATCTCTGTTCATAACTTCTACTAGCTCTTTGAAACAGATGTCTTGATGATAGCTCTGCATATTACAGAATTAGTGCTGAATAAACAACTTCTGGAAAGGAACATCAAACCAATTCCCCTGAAAGGCCTTGCTTGTGTCTATGGCAGTATGACTGGTACTTGCCTTCCTCAGGCAGTCACAGGGCATCTCTAATCCCATCTCTCTGAATGCTGCTTGTGCCCCATTTACCAGTGAAGGCTTGGGAATGTTGGCCTTCCTGCAATTCCTATAGATAGAGGACTAACTCTCAGTTGGGAGGCTATGCTGGTAGTGTATTAATGGGGAGATCAAATTTTGATGGCAATGCAAGTGAAAAGAAGAAGGTTCAGTACTGAGCTTATGGTATTGGGAAGACTCAAAGGATTTGCAAAAGATGCAGGTGGTAAGATTGACTTAAGAAGCCTTCTTAAACAGCAAACTTTAAGGGCAGAGAGTGACATAAAGCAGCAGGAAGGGGACAAGCTCTCCTAAGTGTGGTGGGTTTTCTTTTTGTTGCTTCCTTTTTAGCCTTTGTATAGAGGGAGGTGGAAGCTCATACGTGCCCTGGTAGATACATCAGAGGCAGAGAAATAAAGATGTGAGAAAAGAGAAACATGCAGAAAGATCCGACAATTAGAACGTTCTTCCTGAGCAGCAGAAGAGAAGGAGCCCAACTCTTCTGGGTGCTCAGGCTGTGATGTATTCTGTATCTCCTCCACCAAGCAGTAACTCAGTAGCTCTTTACATTTTCTAAACTCCTTTTACTGAGGTAATTCAGTTTAACCATGTGGCTTAGCTAATTTAGTGCCTCCTATGGAAAAGGGCAACCCATTTCACAGCTTCATTGGCCTGCTGCTTCATGGTGTCTGTGCTCATGTGACCTGTTGTAAGCAAGCTCAGCTCACCAAACTGGCAGAATACTAATGAAACAAGAAAGTGTATCAGGTGTGCACTTGGTGCATGTTGGGATTGGTTTGGGGACAGTAAGACATCAGTGAGTGTACCATACTGTTAAACAACAGTAAACTGTTAAGCTATCTCTGCTGTTGTAGGAAACCTTTGCCCTTAGCAGAAATCCTCTTCTGATACAAGTTAAGTCAATCTTACTTCACTTACAGTGGATGTGTGGTATGTCATTGGTAGCCTGTTACTAAACTGATACGAAGTTACTTAATATTTAGTTCTGACTGCCTGGAAATGAGTACCCATAGGTTTGAAGTAGTAAGTAGGGTGCTGACATGAAAAATACATAAATACATTTTAATTCTTTCAGTGAGCTCTATGTAACAGGGTGATTAACTTGTACTTTTGCTTTGCGCTTAGAAGAATATCTTACTTAGAATGTCACTATACTGTTTTAGGTACTGAGTAGCCTACTCTTCCATATATGTAATATGAACGCAGAGCGGTAAACACATTTTAACTGTAAGAGTAATACAGTGCTATACCTAGTGCCAGTTAAAGCATACATTTTCTATTGTAAAATATAACCAGCTATGAGGAGAACTTTGTTCTATATGTGCACTTCTGGTACTTGAGAAGCTTAGATAGCTTGTGGCATGGGATCCAGCTATAACTGTTTCAAACTGGTTTTGTCTTATATCTCTACTTTTGTAACACTCTTCTTCCTTCCCCCATAAGTGTCTTGCTGTAATTAAGTAGTGTTGGTGTCAACATGTATTTCTGTTGTAGCAACTTCAACTTAATTTTTTGATTTGAAAGCTCATGTAGTAAAAATGCCACTGCTTTTTTGAATATTTGAAAAAGTTACATACTTTGTTCTATATGTACAGACCATCTGAAAATTCAAGTGGCTGTCCTGCTTCAGTGTTTGGTGGCTGTTAAATACAGACCTTTGTTTTCTTAAGGCTGCCAAATTTCTTGAGTCAATAAACCACGTGTATGGTAAATACACAAATATCAGGTTAACCTTCATTTGCATGGAACTTAACTGCACACAGCATTGTGTTCCTGGGTCAAATACAGTATAGTGTTTGAAAGGACAGATTACTGATCAGGTTAATAATAGTTTTTTGGATCACTTTCCCTTTTCTGTTAGATATCCAGTCAGCAGCTGCATAGTTATCATTTCATCTCTCAGTACCTCAACTCATCATTCCTGGAATTTTTTAGGATTAAGGAAATAGACAGGAGCCAGTTTGATAGGTACTGTGCTAAAAAACATTGCACACTTAAATGTTTTATTTCTGCTTTCTTGCCAGAAGAGGGAGCAGTGATCCAACTTTCTCATCTTTTCAAAACTATTTACATCTGTTCTAGTAATAGTATGTCTAAATTGTATATTGTAGGGTTCTCATTTATTTATTGTAGAGGTGGGGGGCACTGAAATGTAAAGCTAGGCCTGATAAGGATGTTTAATTTTTGACAATTTAATTATCAGCCTTCTGTTTTGGAAGCTCTTATGGGGTATTTCAGCCTGATAGTAAGCTTGCTCATCATCTGAGAATGTTGTGTTGCATGGGTTTTTTGTATGTTTAAGACTTGCCTGGTTCTGTGGTGGGATGTGTCACCAGAACAATGGCTTCATAACCAATGTTTTCATATCAGTTGGGTCAGTCTTCAATGGTGGAAGTATTTATAAATTAAAAATGTGAGAACTCCTTTTCCAAAGCTGTGACGATATGCTTGGTTATTTGCTTCAAGCAAGACCTTGTGATAGGGGTTGAATGGATGTAGTTAAAATAGGAACACAAATACATATGACATCTCAACACTGGCAGTGCTTGACTTCTGGAAGGGGGTATGGTTTTGATTTAAAGCAGTTATTCTTATGCCATACTAATGTGAATGAAACTGACTTCTTCAGTAGCTGAATTGTAACTTTTAGTAGACTTAAGTTTATACTGCATTGATTTATGTAGAGGTGGGGGAAAACAGATGCAACCACCACTGCTCCCCTCTGCCCCGCCAATGTAATTTCTCTTTCTCTCTTTATCTAAAGCATCTTATTTTGTTTTAAGTGTTTTGAACATCAGCATGTGGAAATAATAAACTTGTATCCTATAATGTGATATTTGCTCAGCATGAGAGAGTCTTACAAGGTCTTCTGTAACTGTAGCGTGTAGGTTAGGAAACGGTGTCTGGGTAACAACTTGGAGCTTAGTATTACTTAAAATAATGAGTAAAAGTAAATTTCTGAACCTTTATTTTACTGGTATAGCAGTTCAGTGTAAGGTGACTAAAAGCCGATGTGGGCTTATTGTGATTCTTGTGTAAAAGCTGTTCTTCTACATAGAAGTTTCCTCTACACAGAAGTTTAATTTCTTTGTAGAAATGCTGTGTATTTAAAGACTGACTTACTCTCAATTCTTTACAAATTACTTAGGTCTAAGAAAATCTACAAAGAAGCGCAGTGAATCACCACCTGCTGAGCTCCCCAGTTTGCGGCGGAGCACACGGCAAAAGACCACGGGCTCCTGTGCTAGCACCAGGTAAAACTTAAGATAATGAAACATGATTACTGCAATGGGTTAATATTAATGTCATTTTCATGCATTTTCATACTTTGCTGTTGTAGAAGTAGCTGTAGCTTTTTGGGCCTGCTGGGTTACTTTGTACACACCAGTGTCATGGATAGTGTACAGAATTTGTCATCATCAGGCCTTAAGTCCCTCAGCTGTGGGGGTGGAGGGAAAGAAACATCCAAAGCCAGTATTGCAGATTTAAGTAATCCTTTCCTTAGTATCTTTCTAAACACCATCTCCCTAAGGGGGAGAGTGCTAAACTACTGTCCATCATGAATTATAACATAGATGACTATTTTGAAAAATAAGACTTCTCAGTACCACACAGGAGTCTGAGCTGACTCAGCTTGTCAGCAACTGTATCTGAATAATACTACAAATATTGAAGTACTTAATACACCTTCTGATGCAAGGGAAAATTAGTCCTAAATTAATAATTTTAGACAGCTGGTAGATTAAATGGGGGGGACACAAGAAGTGTGTCCTTTGATGCAAAAAATTTTTGTAGTTGCATATGTTCTGAAGCTAGACTTAATGAAGCCTTAACAAGCTTTATTTTTTTTTCTTACTACACTTAGTAGTTCCAGCACAACTTCTTTTCCCTCTTCCATACCATAAAAAAAAAAAAGCTTCTGAAGTCCAGTTCTGTTAAGTGTGTGTTTGAATTTGGCTGTTTACTTATTTGGCTGTTTACTTGGTAGGCATATATACTTGTGGCGGTGATGACAGTAGTGTTTAAAAAAGCAAATTTAAAAAGGCTTGTACCTTCAGACTTGTTCTGGCACTGAAAACCAAGTTGAGCATCAGAGTTCTCTTTGTGCTTTCAATAGTTCAGAACTTTTTTAAAGATAGTTACTCTGTCATTGAACTACTCAAATATGTACGTGATTTGTAACAAACACTTTACTCTTGCTCATTTTGACTATTATATTTTAGTAGATTAGCCTTGTCTTGAAGGGTATAATGTAAGGACCTAGCTGTAATGCATTAGTATAAACAAATCACTGCCATGGAGTGGGGTAAGCAGGGTAAAGAAGAGTTGGATAATTTTTTGAAGACTGATTCTTACACAAATCTGTTAGTTTGTGCAACTTTGTGGTAGTGATCTACATAAATGTTAGGTGCTTTTGAGTAGTCGCACTTTAATAAATATCTTGTCTTAGCTCATAAGGTCTGAAACTTTGTTTCTTAAATCTTTAGTCGGCGAGGCTCTGGCCTGGGCAAAAGAGGAGCAGCTGAAGCTCGCCGACAGGAGAAGATGGCTGATCCTGACAACAACCAGGATGGAGTTAACTCTTCAGCTGCACGTACAGATGAGGCTCCCCAGGGAGCTGCAGGTAAGAAGAAATTCCAACTGAAGCATTTTTATTATAGTTGCTGGTATAAACTTCTTTGCACTTAAATAATAATTTCACCCCAGGACTTAATCCATTGAATTATTTTTAACTTGGAACAGTTGGCAAATAATTCTGGAAGGTTTTGAGGGACCTTTTATTTTTTAATCTCGTCTCTTGGATATCTGGTACATGTTTCAGTTATGCTTTTTTGTAGTCTCCAAACTATGTCAAATAAAGTAGACTTTTTAGTTAAAGTCAAGTTACTCTTACTTGCACATTCCTATTTAGTACTTAATTTTATCATCTGGTTCTAATCAGTAGTGAGTTCAAAGGAGCTTTCCAGCAATTATGCTGGATTGTAGAAAATCTCAAAAGTTTTCTGCTTAAAGCTAGCTACGTCAGTACAAAAAGTCAAAATTAATGGAAACTAAGTGCAGCATAACACTCAATTAAGAAAAGCATAAATTTACTAAGGATACAGGTAAATCTGTCTGAAAGGTCATTTGCTGATCTAGCTGTATTTTTATTTATCTTTTTATTATCTTGTGTTGATAGAGCCTCTCTCTTCAGCTTTTGGAAAGTATTACACCTGTAGACTGGTGTATTTAAAATGGCGATTGTACAGAAGTATGGTGGTGGCAATATTAAATGCAGAGCACTCTTCTGATGGTGGGCACTTTTCTTAATGGTGGGATTGATGTGAATTTCGTAGCTTTAAAGGCACTTTAACTTGCATTAATCTCTTTTATTTCTTTAGCTTCTAGTTCTGTTGCTGGGGCTGTAGGTATGACAACCTCTGGAGAAAGTGAGTCAGATGATTCTGAGATGGGAAGACTACAAGGTATAAAAGTTGTTATTAATTTACCATTTATTTTTTCATTTGCAGCCTGTAAATAGCCATACCTACCCAAGTTCTGTATTACATGTAGTGGGAGGGCTGTATTTTGTTTCTCTGAATGTGTTGCTTTGTTCACTGTAGTTGGGAAATACGGAGTTAAAAGCTTTAATTCACTAAAGATGCAAGAAATAGAATAATATCTGAAGGGTGTGGTGTGGTATGGTGTCCTTGCTTATTTACATGGTGTATAATACACTACTATTGATGATTTTTCAGGAGGAAGTCGGGGGGCAGAATTGAGAACTCAGTCTTATTAAGTGTGTAAGCTCAAATATGAAAACAAGTTTTTGCAACAATTTTCAGTTGACAGGCCAGGTTAGGCCTGCTGGTAATCTGCCTGCTTCTGGATAACTTTTTTTTTTTCGCTTGTTATTGATACCCATGTTGCTGTAAGCTTTGCCCAAACAATCTAAATGTTCTTAAAATGCTTGCTTTTGTGCTTGGGCTGAAGGATTCAGGTCTCAAAACCTGAGAGTACAGACAGGTAGAAAGTCAGTTTGCATGTCCTGCAACTGTTTTAATGATTTTGCCACTATATTGCAAGGAGTTCTGAGATGATATCCCTTGCAAATGACAGGTTTCTGGATATTTAATGTAAGTGCTGTGTCACTAGCAGTTCACTTGCTTATAGTCCTCAGTAAGCATAGGTATGCATTAGGAATACTGAGCTGAATTGGTTTTACTATTAATCATTATTGTATTGGTAAGCAGTAGTGATGCTTGCTACAATAAAAATCAGAATCACCCACTTAGTCTAGCTTAAGTAAGACTACTGAAAAGTGTTCAGAATCAAAAAAACCCCTAATATCTAGCAGAATTCTTCCCTCTCGTGCTCATCAATGAAGCAAGCCGAACCTTTTTTCAGTGTCATTTTTTCAGATTTAATAGTGCCACTCAGTTCCTGAAAATGTGAAGATAAGCTTAACCTATTTTATGTAGTTTTGAGTTCAGAGATGAAATGAGTCTTGTATATCTGCTATTCTAGATCTAGACTTACTTCTGTGAAATATAACTCTGGAAAATCAGTGGGTGACTTATTAAAGGGCATTAATGCTCTGATGCATACAAAAATGAATTATTCCCTAAAGGTCATCTTTTTGGTGTTTTTTTGGAAATCCAGGTAGCTGCAGTCATCTAATCCTAACTCTTCTTTCTTAAAGTATCAAAATTCTAATAGTCTTAAATTATAGCATCATGGAATTTAAACTTTTAAAAATATGTGTAGAAGCTTTGACAATGGCTGTTATCCTCTGTTTGCTTTTAGCTCTATTAGAGGCTAGGGGTCTTCCTCCTCACCTGTTTGGCCCTCTTGGTCCTCGGATGTCGCAGCTCTTCCACAGGACAATTGGAAGTGGAGCTAGTAAGCAAAGTTTGTCTAATTTGACTTAATTCTTTCCACTTCCAGACTAGTAGAATTCAGCCACTAGTGAATTCTAATATTTGTATTAGCTTCATAGTTTAACATATTATTTTACATGTTGGAGATTTGTATGTCATGATAGTGCTAGACCACTGGTCAAGAATATTAATTTGCTTGCCTTCCTGTAAGGAAGAGAAATTTGCTTTAGCCATATTTCTTTTCTTTTCTTTTTTGGGGCATCTTAATGTTCCCTTCTAGGTGGGGAAGGGAGGGTTCTTGCCTTTTCACCCCTTCCTTATTTTTTTCGTTTGCATGATGGGCTGCTTAACAAAAGACCTCTCCACCCTCCCCTTGGGTTTTTTGCTTATCTTTAAACAAGTGCTTAAGCTAGCTTTAAAACTATTAGTAGATGTCAGTTCTAAGGTATGTTGTTTATAGTTCCAAAAGTGTCTTGGGCTTCAGACAGAAATGATTTCCTTCAGGCAGTGTGTCACTGAGAACAGATGTCCTTAGTCTTGTTCCACCATGTCTGCATTATGCAGCTGGATAAGATGCGTACTTTCTAGTCTAAGTCTGTTTGGCTTCTCAGGAGAGCCAAAGGCAGCCTGTTACACTGCCTGGTAAGAAGAGGACGGGGCCTCATGGATACTCTGTGCTGTATTATCCAGGGAGTGTGTTGAAAAGTCCTTTCCTTTATAAAGGTGGAGTGGTGTGGGCTCTGGCACCCGCTGTAGGTTGGCAAGATGGCTATGGTGAGCAGTGTGGTGGACTCCCTGTGCTGAGCAGTCTGCACTGGAAGGGCAGCCAAGAGTGAGATTTTTGCCGCCCTTTCCTATCCCTCCCTTTTTATGACAGGGAAAGGAAGCGAAACTCCAAATACAGAGGAAAACAAACTATCTCTGGTCTTCCACTCTGGCAGAAGTGTAGCATAACAGTTCCCTTGAACACTTGTCTTCTAATATCTTATTTCCTAACCTTTTTTCTGGATATCTAGGTTCTAAAGCCCAACAGCTTTTACAAGGTCTCCAAGCCACTGATGAAAGTCAGCAACTACAGGCAGTGATTGAGATGTGCCAGCTGTTGGTCATGGGAAATGAAGAAACATTAGGAGGATTTCCAGTCAAGAGTGTTGTACCAGCTTTGGTAAAGATTAAATCTCATATTTCTATTGGAGGATAAAATATTTCATGCAATATCTTGCTTAAATAAAATATTCTTAGTTTGTATTGTGTATTCTTAATTATATATATGTATGTGTACATATATAGCTCATTATTTGGTTTTGAGGGCATGTTTTGCTAAATTTTGATAGTCCTATTAATTCTTTAATAGCTTGGGCATAGGTAGTGGCTCTTTTGAACCTTTTGCCAAAACTCAAAGTCCCGAGTCAAAAGCTATGATACTGATTTGTGCCCTCTATTTATAGTGTTGATATCTATTATGTTATGAAACTAACAATACTTTTTTTTAAAAAAACAGATAACACTGCTGCAGATGGAGCACAACTTTGACATTGTAAGTGATTTGTAATGTTTAAGACATTTTTCAAATAGAAAAATGTATCATCTGAACTTAAAAACAAATATCTATATATTTAATAGATGAACCATGCATGTCGGGCCTTAACGTATATGATGGAAGCACTTCCCAGATCGTCTGCTGTTGTGGTAGATGCAATTCCTGTCTTCTTGGAAAAGGTAAAATGAAACCAA
Source organism: Phaethon lepturus (assembly GCF_000687285.1). Classification (NCBI taxonomy): domain Eukaryota; kingdom Metazoa; phylum Chordata; class Aves; order Phaethontiformes; family Phaethontidae; genus Phaethon; species Phaethon lepturus. The sequence continues at coordinate 49,204 of NW_010520941.1, forward strand.
AACTGTTTTAAACTAATCTGAGGGGATTTTATCTTTTGTTTTAAATTTAGGATATACCATTAAGACAATGGCTTCTTTTCGTAGCTTACAAGATAATACATAATGTATGAGAAGCTTGTAAAAACAGGTTTACTCTTTGTTCACACCCTTACTGAAAAGCACTATCTGATTCACTGAGAACTTTTTGTCTGATTGGTGTTGCAAAGATACTGTGTAATTATACAAACTGGTAACTCTTGGAGTAGCTATACATCTGATCAAGCCTTAAATTGGCTAGCTTGATTACAGCTAGCATTGCAGCTGAATTAGTATATGTGTCTTGGTACAGGCTAACTGTCCAAGTGTTAAGGAAGATTGTTTTTACAAACTGGTTTAGAAATGAATCTACAAATTTTCTTGTTTTCTTGTAGCTACAAGTTATTCAGTGCATTGATGTGGCAGAGCAGGCGCTTACAGCCCTGGAGATGTTATCACGCAGACATAGTAAAGCCATTCTGCAGGCAGTAAGTAAAAAAGAAAGCACTTTTACCTTTACCGGTTCTACACCTTGGTGATCTTCTATGAAGATGAAGTAAGAAAACAAGTTTCTGTGACTTAGCAGTACTGAGAGTGAAAATGTTTGTTTATTTTATTATAGGGTGGGTTGGCAGACTGTCTGCTGTATCTGGAATTCTTCAGTATAAATGCACAGAGGAATGCACTAGCTATTGCTGCCAACTGCTGCCAGAGTATAACACCTGATGAGTTTCACTTCGTGGCAGACTCATTGCCACTGCTTACACAAAGGTTAACCCATCAGGTAAGCTATTATAAAATAGAAAAATTTAATTTTGACCTGAAAGTAGTATAAATAAAAAGACGCCAGATACATAGTAAAGAACTAGGTTATTATTTGCCTTCGCAATGTGATAATTGCCTTAAAGTTTCTATACTGTCAAGTTGTGATATTCTAATATGCATGTGGACTTTTTGTTTTTTGTAAATGTGCTGACACCCGTATTAAATTTGTGAAATGAGATGAATAAGGTACTTCAACTCTAGAGTATGAATAATAGTGGGTTTGTCGTCCTTAATTGTTGCCCATCAGTAAGAGAAAATCCAGTAGCATAACTGCTCTTTTTTTCTTAACAAATGAGTTGCAAGGTTCCGTCCCACTTCAAACTCAGAAAAGCTTCAGTTTCAATTTTTGTGGTGGTTTTTTTTCTGATTTGACTTCTTGGGAGGGCTTATGGCTTTCAAAAAAAAAAGTAAGTTCCTGCTCTTGCACAATAGTTTGAAGTGATGAATCCTAAGTCTTGGGGCTCCTAAGATCTGCCTACTGCAATGCTGCTATGCTTATAAATGAGCACTTACAATGACTGTTGCACCAAAAGATATTTGGACGTACTACTTGATTGGCAGATCCCTGTTAAAGGTGGAAAAGGAGAAATAACTTTGTTCCTTAACAAATGCAAATAAATGGAAGCTTCCAGGTAATGTTTTTGTGTATTCTTGTACTATTCTTAATTTTGCCAACATCTTCTTGCTGAAAGACTACTTGAATCTTTGAGGCAGCTTCACAGAAGTCAAATGTCAGCTTTAGATGGTGCTTTGGAAACAGGAAGCACTGTTCTCAGCAGTAGTAGGGACAAGTACTGACTCCTGCTCTCTGAAGAGAAGCTACAGCCCACAAAAGTAAGATTTCAAGAAGTTTTGAAGTGGAATTTTTCTGGCAAAAAGTCTTGAATTAGCTCTTAACAGAATAGTTGAGGTTGGAAGGGACCTGTCAGTTACGTAGTCCTAAACCCCTGTTTAAGCAAGGTCAGTTAGAGCAGATTGCCCAGGATCATGTCCAGCTGATTTTAAAAATCCCCCTTTTTTTTTTTAATTTTTTTAAAAAATACTCCAAGGAGGGAGACTTAGCCTCTCTGGGCTACCTCTTCCAGTGGTCAATCCCCTTATAGTAAAAGTGTTTTATTATGTTCACATGGACTTTTTTGAGTGTTTCAATAAACTTTTAACTAGACCTATTTTTAGAGCAATCTTTACTATCTCGGTGTCTTTGGATTTGCTGTCTTCGCAGTACTGCATGATAGAAGAATCAGGCTTCCTGTAGTCTGTAGAACAATAGCCATCATGGCTACTTGCTTTGGCTTTGTAGCTCTCTCCCTTTTTGTTTCCTTGTAGAATTCCAAAAAGGATATTATAGACCCATTTATTAATCTCTAAAAGGTCCCTAAAGGTATTAGTGTTGCAGGTGTGAGGTATTCCCAGGGAATATGGGAAGATCTTGTATATTGGGCGGTCAGTTCAGACTGTATCAATGCATTTAAAATTCAGAGCTGTTAATAATCTGTAAAATGTGATTTGACTGGCCTATTTGGAGAATTTTATGAATGCATCAAAATGACAGGATAATCTAATGCAAGCTGAAATATTTTAATTCAAACAAATACTTAACTTTTTTTATAATAGGACAAAAAATCTGTTGAAAGCACTTGTCTTTGTTTTGCACGGCTAGTAGACAACTTCCAGCATGAGGAGGTAAGGGTATGTTATTTTGGGCATGGATTTTTGTTTCCTTCTTCCCTCCCTCAGTTTCTGCTAAAGCCTTACCTGTCCAGGTCAGACTAATGTTTTTAATTTTGCTGTTCCCTCCTGAAGAACTTGCTCCAGCAGGTTGCTTCCAAGGACTTGTTAACAAATATCCAGCAACTCTTGGTAGTGACACCTCCTATCCTGAGTTCAGGAATGTTCATCATGGTGGTGCGCATGTTTTCCTTAATGTGCTCCAATTGTCCTACACTTGCAGTCCAACTTATGAAGCAAAGTAAGTTCTTGCACTCTCATGTTCTTGGGGACCTATTTAAGTTAATGCCTTCAGTCAGTATGGAACTCTGTGCACTTAATTATACAAATACTGTGTTCTCTTATTTTTCTCTCTCTTACTATGCTTCCTCTGGGATATAAAGTTTAGTTAATCTTGTTGAAAGTTGGAGTTCCCCCCCCCCGACCCCCCCCCCTCCTGCCTTCGCCGC
>NW_010520941.1:52251-80411 GCF_000687285.1 Phaethon lepturus
CCTTGTCTCTAGCTGTTGTCGCTAGAATGCTCACCTAATTTTGAATCTGTATTAGCTGCACAAATTACTCTCACTTCAACACAAGTTGATTAATTCTTTTCATAGTCTTTACCAGATGGGGGACACATGACTTAAGCAGGGGTTAAGGGCTTTTTCTAAGGGAAAACATTAAGAAAAGTAAGCACTCTGTAGCTGTCTTAGTTCTCACTTGTTTTCCTCTTTTCATCTTGTAAATTTTGACTTGTCACTTCACCGGCCCTATATGTTTCCCTGTTTTTCTTCTGTGCCCTGTATATTGAGTGATATTTCTTCCCTAGATGTCCCTTAAAGGAAGAAAACCCCAAACCAAAAAAACCCCACAAACCCCAGACCTGAGAACAAACACATTTCTTACAATGTTCAGAGATGGCTTTTGTCTTACTGTCTACTGTCTGTTTGCTGAGGACAGTGACTAACTCTTCTGCTTTAGTGTCTAACACAAAATGGAGCCCATATTCTGATAAAGGCAATCTCATAAATAATTCTTATAGATATTGCAGAAACACTTCACTTCCTCCTTTGTGGAGCCTCAAATGGGAGTTGTCAAGAACAAATTGACCTTGTTCCACGAAGTCCTCAAGAACTTTATGAGCTTACTTCTCTTATCTGGTAAGTTATGTAGCCTTAGATTTTGGGTCTGATTGGTGTGTTAAAATGCATAACTTCTCTAAAATGAAGGCAAACAGTTTTCAGCTTACATGGACTTCATTGTATACTTCTAGTAAAATACTGTTTTAATGTTCTTTTACAGTGAACTGATGCCTTGTCTGCCAAAAGAGGGAATCTTTGCTGTTGATACTATGCTAAAGAAAGGAAATGCGCAAAATACAGATGGTGCAATATGGCAATGGCGAGATGACAGGGGTCTCTGGCATCCTTATAACAGGATTGATAGTCGAATAATAGAGGTAGTAATTCCACACATCTGTGTGGTGATGTTTTTTAAATATGCATGCGGTTGTATAGGTAATTGAGTGCTTTCTTCATGGTTTTGAAAATATCAGCCTTGTTCTTTGAGTAAGAAACACACAAGCTTCGTCAAACCTCCTGCTGTAATTTTGCACTGTTTTGGTATTCAGTAATGGGTGAACTGCTTAATCACTGTTCTTACTGTATTTCTGTCAGTCATTGTATTTCCTACTGTGTTGTCCCTCTCATCACCTTTCATATCGCTCCCTATTTGTTGGGGATTTCTTAACTTTAAACTCTTCCTTGTTTTTAGGCAGCTCATCAGGTTGGTGAGGATGAGATAAGCCTGTCTACACTTGGGCGTGTCTATACTATTGATTTTAACTCTATGCAGCAAATAAATGAGGATACTGGAACAGCACGTGCCATTCAGCGAAAACCAAACCCTTTAGCCAATACAAACACTAGTAAGTACAGCTTAGATACTTGGTGTCTCTAGGTGTGGCTAACTTACGCTGGGTTATACAGCAGTCTGCTACTTAGCTAATATATTTCTTGTGGCTTCTGTGGAACTATTCTGATTTATGTGAATGAAGACAGCTTTACAAAAAAACCCCTCAAACTCTTAGATGTTAAAAAGAATACATTTCAACTGTTTTCCTGGGAACTGAAAATTCATTAAGTTGCGGGGGGGAAGCTGGGGGTGTTTATGACTGGGGACTTTCTGAAACCGTTTTACTCATACAGCTCTCACTCAACAAAGGCTGTGTGAGGAGTTCTTACTATCTTACAGAAGTATAAGAAAACTGAAGGAAAAAAAATTCAGCTCCTTGAAAGAGGAGGATTTGTACCTACATTCTTGCCATCAGTTTAACTTCTGGTTCTTAAATTGTATCTTTTCAATTCAAGAGCTAAACTAATCCGGCTTTAAAAAAAGAAAGTAGTTATCAGAGCAGCGATACAAAGAACTACGCAGTGATTTGTTGCACGATTTCTCACAGGTGGACATTCGGAATTGAAGAAGGATGATGCTCGAGCACAGCTAATGAAAGAGGACCCAGAACTGGCAAAATCCTTTATCAAAACATTGTTTGGTGTTCTTTATGAAGTATATAGTTCTTCAGCTGGACCTGCTGTTAGACACAAGTGCCTTAGAGCAATTCTTAGGATAATTTATTTTGCTGATGCTGAACTTCTGAAGGATGTGCTGAAAAACCATGCTGTTTCAAGGTGAGTTCATTAACCATTGTGAATGAAACTAATTTTGAGCTTACAACTCAAAGTTGTGATTACTTTTTTGAATCGTCTTCTTCAGGGGAAACTTGTACTTTTAAATTCTTATGTATTTATTTTCGAAAAACTGAGGCTGCCAGCTCTTCAGGAATTTTTTGCATAGGTTTTGCAGTAGGTGCCAGCTGTAGGTGCTGTTGTTAGAAACTGAACTTACCTGTATGGCTGTGTGTACTAGTAATGTCTAATATTTAGTGTTTTTAGTATTAGTATTTACTGTTTTTCTGATTTCTAAAACTTGCCTATAAACTTTTCTGAGGGCAAGGTGACTTTTGAGGTAACGCAATGTGAACAATAGCAGACTTTCATGGCATTCAACTGCTAAGTGGTATTCATGAAACCTCTCCTACATGGTATACAGTAAAGTTAGGGATCTAGATAAAAGGATGCAATTAGAAAATAAACTGACTAGTTTTTCAAAGGCAGTACAAAGTTCCACAACACCATGTTTTTAAAGGAAGAAAACTCTTTTCCTTTATGCCACATGTTAAAACTTGGCAAAAGTGATTTAGGCAGGAAAAGGACTTTTTCAGTCCTTTTATTTATAGCTTTTACAAAAGCACAATCAAGTTTCTTTGCTTTCAGTCACCAGTGCTCTGTATGCAAGATGAACTGGCTTGATTTTCACAAAAAATTAAACAATAAACCTAATCATAATAAATTATCTGTTTTAGTCATATTGCCTCTATGCTGTCGAGTCAAGACCTTAAGATAGTAGTTGGAGCCCTGCAGATGGCAGAGATTTTAATGCAAAAGTTACCCGATATTTTTAGTGTTTACTTCAGAAGAGAAGGTAAATCTTTTTTTTCCCCCCCTCCCTCTTCACCTCCTTATTTATTATTTTAAAAGCATGTGTGTGTGGAGAATCCATATCCTTTATGCCCTCTGAGCTCTAAAAAGTTGATACTGTTCTTGAATACTAAAGGCAAATCCATGCAAGCTATTGTCATATGACTGGGGAGGAGCTAACCAAGACTCTGAAGGAGACTAGCACTTTTTTTCTGACTCTGAAACAAGTTCATACAGGCTTACTAGTCACTAGTGAACTTTAGGCTGAAGATGGCTTGCTGAAATTACATGGGTAGCCTTAACTGGACAAAACTGACAAATCTTTGGCAGGAACTCTGTTAAAATTTACTGAGGACTTTGGGGTTTATTTAGCTACTGTTACTAGTTTAAAAAATAAAAATAAAAGATACGTAGGTTAACTTTCTTGAGAAAGGGTTGAACTTTTTTTAAAAAACTTAATATTGAAGGGTGGGGTGAGCCAATGCTCCCATAGTCAAAACAGATGTTCTAATAATAGACTTCTACCTTAACAAACACTGTTGTGTTGTCATGTGTTGCCTGCCCCTCCAGCAACACAAAACCACAACCAAACCAACCCACCAAACAAAGGTTTCTTCTTTTGCAAAGGGGTGATGCACCAAGTGAAAAACTTAGCAGAGTCTGAGGCTTTGCTAACAAGCCCACCGAAAGTATGCACTAATGGATCAGGAACGCTGGGTACCACTACAGCAATAAGTACTGGAACAGCCACTGCTGCCAGTAATGCAGCTGCTGATTTGGGCTCTCCCAGCTTACAACACAGCCGGGAGGATTCTCTGGATCTGAGCCCACAGGGGTAAGTGCAGTATTTGTTGTGAACAATCAATCTGTGGGGTTTTTTGTTTGTGTGTTTTGTTTGTTTGACTTTTTTAAAAGCCTTGACTGACATAGGCTGCTACAGTATCATCTGCATTTTGCTGTGATAATTCCTCTAAGGCACTGAAATGGAGTGGTGTTGAAGATATCCGTGGGTAGTTTTGATTCATTTTTATATGAAATGTTTGGGGAAAAAAAAGGCTAGTAACCTCATAGTTATGATGTAACGATATGAAACAATCCATACTGTTTGGGGAGAGGCTGGAGAATGCCAAGAGCAACAGCTGTAGTCTCATGTAACTCTTGAGGACAGAGTGGTTCTTTCAGAGAAATGATAGCTATGGTGCATGGTTGCTTTCTGCTGGAGACTAGAGGAAAAAGAAGTCATCCTTAAGTTATTTTGTTGGAATGCAACCATTTTGAACACTTATAGAATTAATATCTCTTGTAGGAATAATTTATTTTAGTGTTACACAGTTTGCCTTATTTTGAAGGTGAAATGTTTGTCTTCATGTGTTGGCATAATAAGGAAACTCACCTTAAACCAGAATTGAAACTTGAGAAGTGTAGGGCTTGGTGAGTAGAAACTCCATAAATTGTTCAAAAAGTGCTTTCTGGGCTTTAATAGGGGAGGCAGGTCAAAATCCTAGTGTCTTTTGGTTTTATTTAGTGGAGATTTGTGTGTTTGTTGGGTTGTTTTTCTTTTTGAGTGTATCCAAACAAATGAATAACCAGATAGTCACACAAATAAAATAATGAAAATTATGAGAAACCTTTATTCAGTGGCACTTCTGGCTGTATTTGGCTGCCCGTAGTAGAAAGGTGACATGAGCAAAACCCCTCTTTCCGGATGGAGGAGTTACTTTGTCCTTCCAATTAAAATAGATTTGAGGCCTCTTCTACAGCTTATTCTTCCCTTGTGCCCTCCTTGTTACAGGATGGAACTTTTTTTAAATTCTTGAGGAAATAGCTGTCAGATGCATCTTAAACTGAGGGGTGGGTATGTGTATGATTATGGTGGAGGGAAACATGTTACTTTATTTTTAAATTTGGACAGACGACTGAGTGATGTTCTAAAGAGAAAAAGACTGCCAAAACGAGGGCCAAGGAGACCAAAATATTCTCCTCCAAGAGATGATGACAAAGTAGACAATCAAGGTAAATAATTCTTAAAATGCGATACTCTGTCTCCCTTAAATTTAAAAAGTAAGCTTATTGGCTGTCAAAAGTGCTAGCTGTAATAAACCTGTTGATTATCTTCATTTTGTCTTTTGCTTCTTCCAGCTAAAAGCCCTACAACTACTCAATCTCCTAAATCTTCCTTCTTGGCGAGTTTAAATCCTAAAACATGGGGAAGATTAAGCACACAGTCCAACAGTAATAATATTGAACCAGCACGAACAGCGGGTGTAAGTGGTCTTGCAAGGGCTGCTTCCAAGGATACCATTTCCAATAACAGGTACACAAACAAAACATCAAAATACTTCTAATATGGTTTTACCTTGAGGTGCAGCTACTTTCTTATGATAAGCCATCAGGTGATTAAGTAGCACCTATCAAAGAAGTTTGAGCTTAACCACTATTAAAATAACTCTGGAAGAAGAATCAAGAAACTAAGGTAGAGAAAATAACCTCTTAATAGTTTAAAGTAGCATGCTGGGGAAAAACTGGAGAATTGGGAAGAATGGTGCAAGAAGTAATATGTAGAGAGTAGATCTTTACTATGTTGGAGTAAGAGGAAAGCGATTTCCTCTGTGCTGTTTAAATAGGGGGAAAATGATAGTCCGTCTGTGTTTGCTTGTAATATTGGAGTATGCAAATGCTAAGTGTGGCTGAACACCTTTTGTGTGCTTCCTTACAGAGAAAAAATTAAGGGCTGGATTAAGGAGCAAGCCCATAAATTTGTAGAACGTTATTTTAGTTCTGAAAACATGGATGGAAGCAATCCTGCACTAAATGTATTACAGAGACTTTGCACTGCAACTGAACAACTCAACCTCCAGGTTAGAAATGGCAAACTTGCTTGGAGTGGGGGGTGGGAATGGAAACAGTAGACCTATTTAGGAAGAAGCTAGGGGAAGGCTGACCATTTTTAGGCAGTATGGCCAGTATTTTAAGTGTAGCTTTTTGTTACCATGATACAGTGATAAGTTTCTTAATTTGCAATGGTTTACTTGGGATTTTTTTCTTTTTTTTAGAATTAATATATAAGCTCTGACACTTATCATATATGATAAATGACTAGTATTAACAAGTGTATTATTGATTCCTAGCTGTGTGTCACTTACATGGCATTTTATTTTAAATATAAAAATTCTACAGTTAAATGTTAAGGATTGACTTTACATACTGTGTTTTCCTTTAGTTATAGTAAGAACTTTGGGGCTGGGGGGAGCACAAGAGGGAAGTAGCATTTTGTTGAAAGAATAGAAGAAATACGGAGTGGGCTGAATCTGCTAGCATCTCAAGAACTTGAGCCTTGCTTCACAGACAGTTGTGATCCTTGGTAGATGGTCTAAACCTGTAACTTCTAAATTAGGTAAACAGCTGAGTTGTGCTCTGTGCTTTGATCTAAGCAATCACTAAAATACAGAACTTTCCCTCCTCTCTCCCACACAGATGTCATGTAAAAGATACACCAATCTGAGGGTGTTTTGTTTTTTGTTTTGTTTTGTTTTTTAACTTCTGTTTGGAGCTCATCTTTATGTTGCATGAGACAGAAACGGGACCTTGCATTTCTCAAAATTGGGAAAATGTAGATGTTGCCTGTAATGTCTCCTCTTGAATAGAGAAATTGCTTATCCTCAAATTATTTGTCCTGTCGTTGCTTGTATTGAGTTACTATATGCTCCAGACTTTCCCTTTTTTCCCTTCCCTTTAGAGCTGTTCCATGCAGTAGGAAAACAAATAATATTTCTTAAGCCCTTAATACCTGGGTAGTAAAATACTACCTCCATATTTTTCAGGTGGATGGTGGAACAGAGTGCCTTGTAGAAATACGTAGCATTGTCTCGGAGTCTGACGTCTCCTCATTTGAAATCCAGCATAGTGGGTTTGTTAAACAACTGCTGCTTTATTTGACGTCTAAAAGTGAGAAAGATGCTGTGAGCAGGGATATCAGATTGAAAAGATTTCTTCATGTTTTTTTTTCTTCTCCAGTAAGTTTTCTTGTTTATTGTTTTGTCATTCTTAATTGTCTTTCTCTCTAATTGTGCTTATCTGACCATCTGAGATGTTTGGGCAATGACCTTGACTAAAAAATGGAGTACAGAAGGAATGTTTTAATCGTGTCTAAGCTGTATAATACTACAACTTTCACATGGCTCTATCTCTTCACAGGTCATAAACTTTTTTGAATACCCTGTAATTACAGAAAATTCCACACAATAGTGGAAAAGAAAATTTCCAAAATGGCCAATTGTCTAAGTCTTGAACAAACCAAAAGATGTTCTTGACTTTTAAAAGTTGATACGGAAATACTTTGGACAGTAATCTTATCACTTGCTCTCTTTAATCCTAAATACTGCAAGGAACTGGATTGTCCTGTTTATTTAAAGGAAGAAATTTAAGGTGGAAGAGGGGAAAGTAGATAACCACAGCTTTCATGAAGCTTACTGCTCATGGTTAAGGGTGAATGCTTAAAATACGTAGGGCTATTCAGTTGAAACCAGGAGAGAAAAGTGTGTTCTTTGAAACAGGTCTCTCATAACTTGTTATGTGTCATTGAGTCATTCTGATACTGCTGCTACTCTAAGTGAGAGCAGTGATTCTTAATTTCTGGGGGTTTTGTTTGTTTTAAACAACTTGTGTTGTGAATTGTTTAAGATTAATTCAAGCACATTAAGACTTGTAGACTAAAAGACTGGAATATATTTCAGCTTCCTGGAGAAGAACCCCTTGGAAGATTAGAGCCATTAGAAAATGCACCTTTGTTGGCGTTAGTCCATAAAATGAACAATTGCCTCAGTCAGATGGAACAGTTTCCTGTCAAAGTACATGACTTCCCTAGTGGAAATGGAACAGGGAGCAGGTAAGGATTAATGCTCAGGTAACAGTTTTGTTGGAAGCTTTTTCTTTCCAAAACTTGTTTCAACAGTAGAAGTTCCAAGAGGTAATGGAAACTGCTGACCCTGTTAAAGACAAAAGCAATTGCACAGTTGGCTTTTTTATGCAGTGGAAGACTGACTATTTAACCAAATGTTTGCTTACTGTCTTGAAACTTCTCTTACTTAGATTGGGGGTGGATGTATAATTTTAAATGCAATTTCTAAATTTAAGCTTTAAAAATTCAAATGTCTTCCTTATACCCATGTAACAAACACTGGAAAGAAATAATCTATTTATTGCTGAGGCACTGATATTTTTTGTGATCTTTAGTGAAGTAATTAAACTACTGAGAGTTTGCATTACAGTGCTAAAATTTTTTATTCAGATAGGTTGTGTTCTCTAGGATAATAATGGATTGAGTGATAACTGTTGGCTGTCAATATAGTTTAAAGTAACTGTAGACCTGCCTTGTGTCTTAAGATAGATTAAATTTGGAATCCAACTTGTTATCTACATTTTAAGTAACAAATCTGAGTGACTGAAGACCTACTTCAAAAATTTTTCTGTATTTCAGTAAATCAACACTATTTTTCATTCAGTGTGTAGCAGTTAGTAAGTCTATTTCAGTATGAATTGAACATGAGTTTTGAAAGTATTTTGTAGTGCTGGCTAAAAGTTCAATTTGGTTATAGGCATATTCTTGTGACTATGTAGAAATTAGGAGGGGAGGAGCATTGGAAATGAATTTTTGAAAACTATTCTTCAAAGTTTGAAATGACAAAATTTTCTGTGTCTCAGGTAGTAAGATAGTGTGGATTTTTTTGTCACTAATTGTGACACAATATCCATTATCGTAGATGTATTGGAGCCTCACACTACAGCATTAATCTAACTTACATTAATATTCAGTACTTGGTTTTTTGTGAAACTGTTAAAATCCATGGAATTGATGCAGTACACAGATTCCCAATGCTTGAAAGAATTAATTGTCTTTGATACTGGCGTTTACAAATAGTATGTGCTCTAATCTTACAACACTTCATAATATGTGCTGTTTCTGTAAAACAAAGCGAACGGGATAACTACAAAAGTTATAAAGCTGCTAATCGTAGAAGCAAAATTCTGCTATTCTTAATAGAAAATTAAACATGGGAAGTCAGACTACTGCAGCATTTTTTGACTGCTAGTCTTACTGTGGATCATGTCAATGGGGATTTTGAGGCATTAAGATTTGGTAGTCTCTCACTAGCACCTGGAAATAGAAGCAGCCCGAGATAAGAGGTTTGTGTATAAAAATGGATTGCTTGACTATTGATAGTTTGGCAAGATGGAACATGTATATAAACTATACTTGGCAAGAAAAAACAGAGGAGCTTTCAGGTTGTCTCCTGAGGTCCTTATTAAAAACATATGAGTGGATACTTGCATCTTCACCCCCATCCCTCCAATTCTGATCCTTATTGCACTGCAGGTAAACACAGCTCAATCTCATGTGGCATCAACTGACCACTGAACAACTTCAGATCTCAAAGATGGTCAGTATAGGACGTAATCTAATCAGACCTCAGACTGGATTTTCTTTAATCTATGTAGCTTGCACTGGAAGTCAAATTTTGTCCAACTTGGGTTCTGATGTTCTTGTAGAATAAAATTTTTAATCTGTTTATCCAAATCTTCGTTGCTTATTTTTAGAGACATAGGCTGAGAAATAATACTCTGAACAAGTTAATTTGTAAATGCATGTATAAGCCTATTTTAGTGCTATTTTAATGCATTTTTAAATGCAATTATGGTTATTAGATTCTTTGTGTAGCAACTTTTTTCATAAATTATTTTGAGTTTTTCTCTTAACAGAGGATCCCAAGCTTTAAAATTCTTCAATACACATCAGTTAAAATGCCAACTGCAAAGACATCCAGACTGTGCTAATGTGAAACAGTGGAAAGGTGGACCTGTGAAGATTGATCCTCTGGCTTTGGTACAAGCCATTGAAAGATACCTTGTAGTTAGAGGTAGGGGTGTGTGCGTGCGTGTATATATATATATATGTAAAAAATAGTCATGTGTATTTTGCTTCTTGGGATAGTCACTACTGTCAGTAGGATAGAGTCTGGGGCGGGGGGGGAACAAAATAAAACACAAGAAAACCCAAACAACAAAACAAACAAAAAACTGTGAGGATTCTACTGAAGCCAAATGGGAGGTGCCTATAAATGTGTCTTGCTCACAGGGGAGGAGACTAAGGCTGCATGAATCTTCTCTTTTCTGGGATGAGCTTTTTTTGTATTGTAAACAGTTCATTCTAATTACTATCAAAATGATAATGTAGTTGACTGTCAGATTGGCTGTAACTTGGCATTTTTTGATGCCAGATGTTCATACTGAAATTTGTACATGTACATTTGTACCTTTTTTTTAAATGGGTGCATTTTGGAACTGTTTTAAACAGTGGGGCTCATAAAAGTCAGAGTACAAAGGCATTGCTACATTTTGTGTAAAAACAAATGAGGATATCTTTCTCCTCTCTTGCTTCAGGCTATGGAAGAGTTAGAGAAGATGATGAGGATAGTGATGATGATGGGTCAGATGAAGAAATAGATGAATCTTTGGTAAGCTTTTTTGCTCTGGGGGTAAGGGAAAGGACAGTGTGGGGAGAGGTTTAAAGAAAAGCCAGCAACAAGTTTCCTAACTTGTGTGATTTTTCTGTTTTGTTCAGGCTGCTCAATTCTTAAATTCAGGGAATGTGAGACATAGACTGCAATTTTACATTGGAGATCACTTGCTGCCATACAATATGACTGTGTATCAAGCAGTTAGGCAGTACAGTTTGCAAGCTGAGGAGGAGAGGGAGTCTACAGATGATGAAAGCAACCCATTAGGAAGAGCTGGGATTTGGACAAAAACGCATACCATTTGGTAAGTTGACTAAAGAAATCAGGGGACAATTTCTTCAGTTTACTAGGTGTATAAACCTAAAGAAAATTGGAATATAGCTGTCTTCCCTGCCCTCCCCCGGCAACTCTGAAGCTTTGAATTTCCTCATGTGTTTGAGATACTTAAGTCTTAGTAAGAATTCATTGTTAACTACTCATGTTCTTTCTAGCTGATGAGTGAAGCTGATAAACAAGAAATGGGGTATCTAAAATGACACCTGCTAGATTGAGGGAAAGCATTCTTAGTATTGGGTAACTAACCACAAACAGTAGAGAATGTGTCTGCAGTCTACAAATACTAGTTTTTCAGTTGATTGCTGTGCAGGTATCTGTATTCTCTGGCCATACTTCGCAAGGAGCAGTATTGACCTATGAGTGTGCCAAGCATTTTAATATTCAGCAGTGTGTTTTTCTTCCTAATACTTAAATGTGTTATGCAAAAGCAAAAAAGCCCAAACAAAAGCTTTGGTTTTTTGTCTGTACCTTCTGCTTCTTCCAGTTCATGGAGCCAGAGGGTCCCCATTTTTTCCTCCACCATGATGTATGTCGCTTCTGAGGGCCTAGCTTCAAAGGCTGGATCATATCCAAATGCCTTGCTCTTGTCTTTCTGCTTTCAACTGTCATTTAAGTAAAATCCTGTTAGTCAAAGAACTAATACTTTTATAACTGCCTTTGTTTCCATGTAAGTTGGTATTTCACAAACATGTTTTTAACTTTTAATTGCTTCTTAGGTACAAACCCGTGCGAGAGGATGAAGATGGTAATAAGGATTGTGTTGGTGGTAAAAGAGGAAGAGCACAAACTGCTCCCACAAAAACCTCCCCTAGAAATTCTAAGAAGCATGATGAATTGTGGCATGGTGAGTGAGTTGCCTTGCTAGTATGTTACATTTATGAAATTTCTGAAAGGGTGGGGACGAAGAATGTTTAGAGACACCATAGTGTTTCTTTTGAAGTAAGAATAATATAAGAAAAGTAAGCACATATTGTGTGTGTTAAAACTAGAAATAAGATACTTACTGAATTGTCTAACTAAATTGTTGTAGTTAAGTGAATGCCATGACTAATACTACCCAGGCTCCTAATAATTAAATCTTGGGAAGACTTCTAATTGATTTGTTTTAATAACATACTTTTTTTCCCCTGCTAGATGGTGTATGCCCTTCGGTATTAAATCCTCTAGAAGTTTACCTCATATCTACTCCACCTGAAAACATAACATTTGAAGATCCCTCATTAGATGTTATTCTTCTTTTGAGAGTTTTACATGCTATCAGTCGATACTGGTATTACTTGTATGATGTGAGTAGAGCACTTTTTAAATAGCTTCCATACTTCATACAGACAACTCTGTCCTGAAACACCTTAAAATAGCCTTCTTCCACTGTCTGCTACCACCCACCAAGACAGAATGATGCAAATACTGTCATCTTCCCATACCTATTTTTTTAACTTCTGGTAAGATGAAGGCTATGAATTTTTACAGTGATATTTCCTCTATAGTGTGTTAAACACATTTTCCATGGTTTTTTCCTTTCTTAAGTTCAAAGAGCAGTATTATTCCTGAAAAGATGATGAATAATTAAAATAAAAAAAAATTCTACTTGGTCTTTCTTTCGTGACTTTGTCACTTTAGTCATACAGAGTCTGTGAAAGCTTTTTTTTTTTTACCTTGTGATGATAAGCAAATATTGAAGCATAAAAAACCTCTTAACAAAGGCTTGGTATTTCTTCCAGCTTTTCTTTAACTAAAAGTACATTGTTTTTATTTAACACAGAATGCAATCTGCAAGGAGATAATTCCAACCTCAGAGTTTATCAATAGTAAACTGACAGCAAAAGCAAACAGGCAGCTTCAGGATCCTTTGGTAATTATGACGGGAAACATACCAACTTGGCTGACAGAACTTGGAAAAACATGGTATGAATGACTTGCCATATATTATTTCTAATTTGAGTTCAGCAACCCTCTTTGCTGGGCAGCCCAGGTGCATCATGTGTAACAAAGCTTTTGAAAGCGCTGATGGGAGAGTAAAATGTAGTCACGTTTTTGTCATACCACTACTTTTATCTTAGCATATCCAGCATGGTACAAAGGGAAATATTTTTATAAATACTGATAAGATATTATAAATATTTTATAAAGCTGTATTATTAATACTTTGGATACAGCGTATAACCTGTAAAACTCTTGCACTTGAACAGATGAGAAATCAGAGTTGACACTCTTGGTGCTGCTGTAGGCAGGTTCTCATTTCTACCCCTTGACTCCCTTCAGTATGGGAGCTTGAGCCACCTTTTTAAAGTCTTTGATCTAAGTTAGATTTACTAATTTGAAAACAAGGGTGAACAAGTAAAAGAATATTTATTTTCTGATATAAACTTTGCATAGCCAAGGCAGTCAAGTATTTTGAGTTATTTCTCTGGAAGAGTTAGAAGTTTCTGGAGTTTTTTGTGCTTCCTTATATTAAATTCCATCTCTAGACTTTTGCTCATAAGCTTGTAACTAAAACTGAATTGTGTTCTGGAAGGCTTCCTTTGGAGGCTGCTTTCACCACAGCGTTTATTAAAGCACTAATTTCAGGCATACTACATTTCTATTGTATTTTAAACTATGCTAGTTGGAACACAACTAACTAATGTAATGCTCTCTACAGCCCATTTTTCTTTCCATTTGATACCCGCCAAATGCTGTTCTATGTAACTGCTTTTGATCGTGATCGAGCCATGCAAAGACTACTGGATACTAATCCAGAAATCAATCAATCAGATTCTCAGGATAGCAGAGTGGCACCACGACTGGACAGGAAAAAAGTAGGTACATCTTGTTTAAAAATGGAATGAATGATCTCTTTATTTTTATATTCTTTTTAAGAATATCACTGTGAGCAAGATTTATTTGTAAAACTTCAGGTTTTGGTAGTATACTGATGAAGGGGAAGTTTGTTTTTATTCATGTAAAAGCCCCTAAGTAGAAAGCATAATGTCTTCTAGGTGTCTGCCACTAAGTGGCAGAAGGGGCTAGAGTATGCTACACTGCTTTCTCACATCCTGCTTAATTTTGAATTGGAGTCTTTACATAATTTCTGAAAATCTCCTATACTCCAGAAATGAACTTTAAGTTTTAGGTTACATTAATGATATTTCCATATGTTATCTTGTAAACCTCTGTTCTGCTTTATGTAGAATTTCAGAAGAATTCAAGCAATAGGATTTAGACCCTTAAGTGTTACCTGAATAAACAACAACAGTGTTCTTGTGTTCTGGGAGGGTATTAAACCTGCTGTCACAACATAATAGAACTAAGCTGTGACTTCTAAATTGAGGGAGTCTTGGGTGTGTCTGCCTTAAGTCTGCAGAGATACTATCTTAAACTAAGATCTGCTGTATAGTGTAGATCTCCTATATGGTCTTGAATACCTCTGGGGGAAAAAAGACAAGAGACATGAGAATCTAGTTCAACTAGAATATAGATTCCAACATGTAGGAATCCCAGTGCTGTTGTGTGTTTTTCGGTTTGGTGGCAGTTTTTTGTTTTTGTTTTGTTGGGTGTTTATTTTGTTTCATTTTTTGAAAACGGACACCTTCCCTACTAAAGAATCTGCAAGGGCAGGGTATAAGATTATTCCTTTAGGTTGCTGGATTTTGGCATCTTTATTCTGTGTTTTCTTCCCCATGTGTTAGTTCAAGGTATGTAATATCACATGACAACACTTCTCTGCTGTTATAGTCCTAATGCCAGGTTCATGACAAGAGTAGTAACTATTAGTTATACTAATGCAAATGTAAGACATTTGTTTTTCATCTTGTATCTAACACTTCAATTATAGTCAGTTTTCATATAGGAGCAAGAATTATTTTATCAAAGTATAATCTTACAAATTGTTGAACTGTGGAACTATTAGCATGGGGTGGAAAAACTTGCATAACTAATTTTTTTTCCTGTTGTAACTGCCTTGGGAGCTGGGACTTAAAGACATAATTTCACTACTTAAAACTTCTCTAATGTGTAGCGCACTGTGAACAGAGATGAGCTGTTGAAACAGGCAGAATCTGTGATGCAGGATCTAGGCAGTTCAAGAGCCATGTTGGAAATCCAGTATGAGAATGAAGTAAGTAATATCAATGCAGTCTAATTTAACCCTTTTTACTGAAGACTAATACAAAAAAGCTACAACTTTCATAGAACGACTTGGTCAGACTCTTGGTCCTTCCCATTGCTGGTGCCACAGAATTTTATCTATTAATTATCCCTAATCCACTTGGTTGTGATTTTTAGTTGCTTAGGAGAAACTCTTTCTGCTAAGTTTCATAATCGATCTTATTCTGCAGAGCACTTTTTTCCTAACTCTAAGCAAACAGCTGTGTGTGTTTCTTCTACAGTATGATCATTAGGTGGTTAATACTTTTATTCTACTATTATTCCCTCTGATTTGTTGTCTTTCCAAGCTGTCTCAGTCATATTGTAAACGTTGGCAGAGTTAGGTTCTCTAGATGCTTTTTGCAATGCAGTCTTCTTTAAAGCCAATAATGTATTACGTTTCTCAGACTAAGTAAAGATTTTGATATTCAAACTGACCTAATGGACTCATTTACTTATCTCATTCCCCCTCCTCTCCCTGCATCCTCTGTCCCCTTGAAGGTTGGCACAGGCCTAGGCCCCACGCTAGAGTTCTATGCACTTGTATCTCAGGAACTACAGAGAGCAGACTTAGGCCTTTGGAGAGGAGAAGAAGTGACTTTAGCCAATCCAAAAGGTAAATGTTTTACTACCTAAACTATCAATATTGATCTAACATTGAATTGATTCTAAGTGGACTTTAATTACATGAATGGCTTTGATTGAAATAGCTCCTCATTTTGTTGCCCGATAATATGCCTCCTAGTGTCTGTAGTGTCTGATTATCTTTGTGGCTGGGTTGTTTTTTTTTTTTTTTTCTTCTTAATTTTATAGGAAGCTTTTATAAGGTTATGGTTATCTGATAGCAGCTTTCAAACCTGCATCTGGAATGAAACTGGCAGTTTATGTATTGACTTTTTTTTTCTTCCTCAACAGGAAGCCAGGAAGGTACCAAGTACATCCATAACCTTCAAGGCCTTTTTGCACTTCCTTTTGGTAGAACAGCCAAGCCAGCCCACATTGCAAAAGTTAAAATGAAGTTCCGCTTTCTGGGAAAACTAATGGCCAAGGCCATCATGGATTTTAGACTGGTGAGAATGAAATGGAAGATGTGGTTCTGAAGGGTTAAATGAAAAATCTAGTACTCTGTTGGGGAAAAAACAGCATTGAGTTGCATGGAATTATTTTCACTAGCAGTTTGGGCAGGATGGGGGGAGATGCAGCTGAGCTTTTGAGGGGTAAAGGGTAGTGTATGTTGAAGATCTTTTACAGTGGCTTTTGAGACCATACTGAGAAAAGGAAGAGTCATTGCCTACTATGTGTTGCAATTCCTCTCCTATCTTATTTCAAGATCATTTTGGGCTTATTTCAGCTGCTAGCTTGCTGAATGCTCTACTGTATACGCACTAGGCAGTGAGTTGCGTTTTCCTTGACTGTAAATTTATTAGGGAAAAAGGCTCAGACATGGTGTTTTGGTGTGCACCAGAACTATGAATTAGTAAATAGTATTCTAGATCTAGTCAAGAGATAAAATAGCAAAAAAAATATTGTTTTGGAAGACAGTTCAATACTAAATAAAGTTTTGATTTCCAGGTGGACCTTC
The DNA here is from genome assembly GCF_000687285.1 of Phaethon lepturus. Classification (NCBI taxonomy): domain Eukaryota; kingdom Metazoa; phylum Chordata; class Aves; order Phaethontiformes; family Phaethontidae; genus Phaethon; species Phaethon lepturus. The sequence continues at coordinate 68,836 of NW_010520941.1, forward strand.
CGCTTGGACTTCCTTTTTATAAATGGATGTTACGACAGGAAACTTCCTTGACATCACATGACTTGTTCAGTATTGATCCAGTAGTAGCCAAATCAATATATCATCTTGAAGATATTGTAAGACAAAAGAAAAGACTTGAACAGGACAAAACACAGGTGGGAAAGTAATCCTAAGAATGGAAGAGTGCATCTTCACACACATTTGGATTTTATGAAGTAGCTGTAATTGAGTGTATGATAGTGCTTAATACTGATGATAATAGTGGTAATTACTTCATTCTAATAAAAAGAGTAGTTTTAACGTTGTTAAATCATTGGCTAGTCATTGTAACATGGTCTTTTTGTAATGTAGACTCTTAACAGTAGATATATTATGGGATTCTTCTGTGTGATTAAACACAGTCTAGAAATGGCTAAAACTGCCAGATGTTTGCCTAAGGTAACTTACCTCTTGGTTCACTTCAAAAAGACTAACCAACTTTAATATCAGAGGAAAAAAAAAAAATCTTGTCTTGATTTTGAACATTCAGAAGGCTTCTTTTTTTTATTATTTAGTTTAGTAAAATTTTCAGGCTTTCTTAGGAGTGCCTTTTGTGGGTTTTTTCTTCCCCCACTGAAAGCTGTATGCAGAACTTGTGTAAACTGGCTTCATAGGTGAGCATACAGGTTCTTTTATAGATACAGAAGAGTCTTAATTTTTCAAGGTTATCCATTCTAGCTAAACATTATACCATTCACTGTTGCAGAGTAGTGATTAAAAAGTCTTTGGCATGCATGCTCTTTCTAGCTTCCAATGTTAACAGATGGTAGCTGGTAATAACCTAATTTATACTCTTAATACATCTGCTTTGTTACTAGTGAAGTTATTGCAAGCTTGTGGGCCTTTGTTCCTCTTCACCTCACTGTCTCACTCTCTCTCCTTGATCACGGCTTTTAATTTCCCAACAAGAGTTTGAAAAACCTGAAACCTGGTGGATGAAAGCTGAAAAATGTCAGTATGCATGCCAAATATGAATGCCATTAACTATTCTAAGGAAAAAACATAGCCTAAGCGCCTTAGCATATTACACATCTCCTTCTCTTGCAATAGTATTTTCTAAATAAATAATATGCAAGAAATAAAAGTAATTTCAAATTTGATAGAAAGGTCTGTTGTAATGATCTTTCAAGTTTATCTGTTAAGATAGTTTATTTGGTTTGTCTTGGTTTACTGTTATGTCTGAAAAAATACAGAAGGAAAGCAAGGAGTACTATAACACTATAACAGTATTAATAGTAATATACTTACAGAAATTTTTACTTAAACTGCTTTAGAAGTCATAACTTTTGGATAAGTTAATGTGAATGAATTGTTCTCACTGGTTTTCACTTCCAATTTCTTAGACCAAAGAAAGTCTACAGTATGCGTTGGAGGCTCTGACTATGAATGGCTGCTCAGTGGAAGATCTAGGGCTGGACTTCACACTTCCTGGGTTTCCTAATATAGAACTGAAAAAAGGGGGAAAAGATACACCAGTCACCATCCACAATTTAGAGGAGTATCTCAGAGTACGTAAAAGTAAAGCTAGGACTAAAACTTTCTTTTATTCTTCCTCACCTTGTTCCCAAGTAGTTAGTTTCCATATGTATTTCAGTTTATTCTTGTGAACTGGGCACAGCAATAGTTTTCTTACTGATTGCTTCTGTACTAGTTTATTACTACAGAAAAAATGTTTGAATCCTAGTCAGCACACCTCATTTGAAAATTTATAGTATGAAAAAATCTGTTTTGTATATAATGAAGTCATCAGAAATGTTTTTTTGGATAAAAAGTGTTGTAGTACGTGGAGTAACTTGAGCTGTGGACTTTCAGAATCTTTTAACACATTCCCAGGTTTGGGTATGATAATGAATTTGTTAGCAATAGTGATTTAGCACACGTAATTCAGTGGGCTTTGAACTGCTATAATAACAGTGAAATTTTTTGGAGTCAGACTTAAGAAAACATCAGCTCAGTTGCGAGTTAAAACCCCCAAAACCACAAAAACAAACAAAAATCCCCAAACCATTAAAAAACTGGTAAGGAACACAGAATGAAACAGTGCAATACTATTATTGTTGACCGTACACCTGCATATTGATTTACTGCTATGTCAGAAGGGACATAAAACCTAGACAAACAAAAGGGTGATACTCATGAACAAAGGCAGGAAACAGTTTCTGCATAAGAAAGTATTAAAGGGAGTAGGTTAAAAACAGCCTGGAAAAGAGCGGACGAAGGGAAGGAAGAATGCAGTATTCTCACATGAAGTCATGAGTGGGATGGAGGTATGAATGATTGCATCATGAAAAAGCCATTATTCCATTTCCTAAATAATGCATTTTCTGTCAGGTTAGTCTGCTGCCAATTTCATTCTGACGACTGTTAAGATTTTCAAGCACTGATAAGAAACATATCTGGTGTTTTGGTAGAAATGATTCAGTAATGGGCCTATAAGCTCCTGGATATCAACTGAGAACTTCGCAAAGTTATTCTATAATCCTTACAAGTGAATATTGAGCAGTTGCTGTATATCTTCCAGATTCAAGCTGTTAAGCCCACATCAAGTTCTCATATCTTTATTTGTTGAAAGCAACTTCTGCTAGTCAAGAATCACGTAGAAAATTAAACGTATTTGGATATAAAGCTCTTTGCAGACTCACAGGTGGGAACTGTCAACAGCCGTAGTTTGTTAGAAACAGCATTTGCAGCCTCTGTTTACTAAGGAAAGCTGAGCAAGGTTGCATTCAAGTCTGATTTTCATACAGTTTGTGGTCAGGTTTTTTTTCTTCTAGGTAACGCATATCACATATCTGATACGCTGAGAGTGCCTTGCAGACATCTCGGATGTCCTGTAGTTGTCTTTTTGAAGGCCTCTAGCATGGTACAGGAGAAGCAGACCACTGCAGAAAGCTTGTTTTCTGCTTCTTTCCAAACAACTTTTGGGACTGTTTTCTTTAAGGGACACCCATGTGGTTTTTCTATTTTGTCTTTATATTCCTGCCTTACAGAGGAGTCTTTAAACTAGATCCTGGTGATAGGCATTACAGGCTTGATGCCAAGGAAATGGAAAAGATTTCAGAGAGAAGATTAGTGTCCTCTGTATCACAAGTATGATGAATTGTAATTTAGAAACGGCATATTTAATTTATCAGCTAGCTTGTACAGCTCCCTGTAGGTCAACTGCCCTGCTCTTGAAAATGTCATTTTCATTAAAATCTTGTGTGTAGATTGCCATTAGAAGTAGCTTATACAGCTAGAATATCCTACTGCTACTCTTCGTGCCTCTCCTGCAGTCATGTCATTCCACCCTCCACCTCCCTTTTTTTCCTCAGGGTTGGTTCCCACAGGAGCTGCCTTTATCAGAAAGTAGAACTATTATAGCTACCAGTAGTGAAAGACTTTATTCTCTCCCCCCACCCTTCTCCCCTGTACTATAAAGAAAGAGGCCAACTTGCCTGTTCTAAATTTGTGGACAAAAAGTTTCCAGAGTGCAGGTTTTTTGCCTAACAATTTGATCTCCTTGAATCCACAAGAATACAGTGCAGCTTCATTTTGCCACACACTCCTGGTCATAAAAAGAAATCCCAATTCTAAGGCAGTAACTCTGCCGTTAAAATAGCCGTAGAATATTCTGTGTTACAGAATGCAATAGAACAGCCTTCTGTGCTGGTGCTTCCCAGCTTGCTCTTCAGTATTACAACCCGATGTGTGAAAGTAGGGGTATCTATCTTACCTGAAATTCAATGCCTAACTCTTTTGTAGGAATACTTATCAACAGATCCTAATAGGCTTTCATATCTGGGAACTTTCTGGAACAAGTAACTCTTTAATTATTGGGACAGGGTTAAATGCTTGCTTCAGGAGTCCAGCAGTATCAATGAGGTTTTTAATCATATTCAGATGCATTCATAGATGTCTTTCAAAGCTTTTCTCAGCATTCCAGGTCAGAGCTTTTAACACATTTAAAAACTAGTAGCTGTGTGTTGACAACACATCTTTTGCAACCATCCTTCATTTCCTGCTAGAGTTGAGGGTACCAAGGCAAGTGTAATGACCAGTAGCACTAACTGACAAAAGAATCTGAATTCAATCTGCCATGTATTGTATTTTTTGATTTAGTGGAGAAATACTGGCTGCAGGAGATGTATAAGAAATTTGGTCTTGTTTGTGTCATGTCCCCTTTCCTCCTGCCCAGTGATTATTGTTTCAGTATGTGCTGTCCAGTTTGGAAGGTGATTTTAATCCTGAGAGGGTAACTGCAGATACAAAAACAAGACACACACACACACACACGCCTAGACTGCTGTTTTACTGTCTTTTGCCTTATGATTCTTCCCAAATCCCAGTAACATAAAATGAAGTTATTTCTTCCCCCCCCCGTATTCTTAGAATGTTAAGCTACTTAATATAACAAAAAGTCTAAAGTTACTCTTTGTAACTATATATTAGAAAAGGGACCCGTATGTTTTCCTTGGGGAAACTAGTATAATACTGCCAATGATGTCTGAAGGATTTCTGTTTCAGTTGCTGAATTTTATAATGGATATCAGTGTACAGAGAGAACATCTAGGTTAGGCTTCTAAAAATATCTAATACATGTTGAGGTTTGTTTTAAAATGTTTTTTAAATAGCAGTATAACCAGCTATTCTGAATTCTGTGCATTAACCTTGTTTTATTGAAAGTAAAGGCAAATAAGTTGCTCAAACTCTGCATGAGTTGCATGTTTAGGGCGTTCTAAATACGGGATTGTTTGAACTCCAAATGACTTTCGCTAATTTGTAATGACAGATCACACTTGAAAGTTGTAAAGAAAAAAAACCCCAACAAATTCTGTTTGTTGCATTGCAGCAGCACTGTGTTTGCACACATGCTGCAGTATAAGCTTATGAATTAAGGTAGAATGAGGCAATGCTGTAGAGCAGCTCCATGAATCAAAGTTCAAACTCTGCCACAGTCATAGTGGCAGGCTTCTGTAGAGGGGTTTTTTCTGCAGCTGTAATCTTTTTTTTACAATAGTGAACATTCCACGCTTCCTTTGAAATGACTTTGCTTTTTTGCCTTCCCTGCAGTTGGTTATATTCTGGGCACTAAATGAAGGTGTTGCCAGACAGTTTGACTCATTCAGAGATGGATTTGAATCAGTCTTTCCCCTCAGTCATCTTCAGTACTTCTATCCTGAGGAGGTTAGTAAACATGTTCTTACTGATGCTTTCGTAACCTTGTATCTACATATACGGACAGTCTGAACCTAGGTATGCACTGGATGCAGTGCAGTTGTGACAGTCTGATTACATTACATTTCTGATGCATACTAGTAAAACGTGGTGTCCTTTAAATTGCATACTTAAATGTTAGATTTCTGTGTTACGTGGTCATTTATTTGATGCTTTTATTAGGAACAGCTCAGTTTTCTTTAAAACTGAGTGTATCCAGCTTTGACAAGTGCTTAAATTTATATATGCAGGTTCTGTATTGGTATGGATATTTAAGTCCTTGTATTGCAATACCTCTTAATAGCTATAGCTGTGGATGCTACCTGGATGATCTATAAAAAAAGATAGTAAGCTCCTTAACAAAGCTTTAAACAGTAGAGGAGATTCAGATGAAGGGGTAAAAAATAAGGATAGTTGGTCTTGCCTTGTTCTCACCACCCACCATCTCAATTTCCTTGTAAAATTCTTGCACTCAAGTAGATTGCATTGAGACACAATTATGGTTGTCTGGACTAGAAGAGAGAATGTTTTATTACTCTGCCTTTAGGGAGTTTATTTGAAGACTACTTTGAAGGGTTTGTTTACCTTCATAAACTTACACCTTTGGCTTCATGAAGAAATACTAAGCATGCTCTGAAGCAGTATGTTAGTGAAGCCTTTGTGTTGTTCTTGGTGCTTTGCAATGGAACAGTCTCTTAAAGCTGAGATCTGTGACTGCTCATAGTGATTGTTCTACATGCCACTCTTGGTACTACTTTCAAAGAATACCACCACCTTTTTTTCTGCAACAAATTTAAGGCTAGTAAAAAAGGCAGATTATTCTCGTTTCTCCAGTGTTTTATGCAAACTTCTCAGTTTTGTAGTATATGCAATGCTGTTCTTCTGTCTTGTTGTTTGGCATGGTTTGATGCTTGCTTCTGCTTGGAAGCCAGACACTAGTCTATTGCTAATCTACTAATACAGTTGATCAAAATTAAGTCATAAGAGAAGTGTGAGATATAAGATATCCTTTCGTTAATAGGATCGATTGTGATGAGATGTGTGATCTCCATGTTCTGTTGCTGATAGCTGTCCAGCCATTTGAACCTTTTTACAAACCATTCCTAAACTACTATAAAAGAACTTGTAAAATTCTCTTGTTCATAAACAGAACAGCTAGGTGTGTCAAACCTCTGTTTTTATTGAGATCAGGGCTTTACAACTCCTCATGTATCCTAGAAGGATGTCTGTAGAAGCTTTGTTTTGGCTATAGCCCGTCATCTCTGCTTGCCCAAGAAAGAATAGGCAAGATAATTTAAGTGTAAAACTTCTATCTGACACATCTATCTCTGTCTAATGATTATTTTTTTTCTTTCAAAGAAGAGCTTAGAGTTCTAAAAAGGAGGTGTAAACACTTCTTCCCATTCCCCTAGATTTCTTTTAACTTTTTGGAAATCTCACAATTTTTAGGCATTTTTGATTCTCTGGTGTAATTTGCTTATTAGGACTGTCTTACATTCTAAGAGATACGTTCAGCATCTCATGTGGTAGTGGATTGTATGCAAAGGCAGATTCAGCAAATGAGGCTGTTGCTGGGATGAAGCCATTGCATTCAAAGACTTTGGGAGGATTGCTTGGAGTGACTGAGGTTGTTTTGCAGCAAGGCATTCCAGCAAGTAGGGTGCTGTAATAGTAGCCAGAACAGACAGTACTCATTCTACTTCTGGTTCTAAAGGGGGAAAATTTCCTTCTTTTTTTTTTTTTTTTAATTTTATAGTTGGAGCAGCTCTTGTGCGGCAGTAAAACAGACACTTGGGATGCAAAAACTTTAATGGAATGTTGCAGGCCAGATCACGGTTATACACATGACAGGTAATATGGTGTTGGTCTTGTTAATGAATAAATATTAGCGCTAGAAAATATGTATTTAAATAATCTTGATATACTGTTATTCAAGCTAAAAGAATTATATGAAAAGTATTTGAAAATATTCATACTGCACTGAATATGAACCTGATGCAATTATTTTAACTATAAACAAAATAATAATAGCTTGCTTTTTTTCCCTCCTTAGTCGAGCAGTGAAGTATCTCTTTGAAATTCTCAGTAGCTTTGATAGTGAGCAGCAAAGACTGTTTCTTCAGTTTGTGACGGGTAGCCCCAGACTGCCTGTAGGAGGTAGGTTTTGTTTATTAGATATTGCTATGTATGCAGTCGGCATTTATTAATGCATTTCAGAATAAGTGGATTATTTCAGTATAGGAAAAAATTACTTATCTGTGTATTTTAGAGGTTCATACTTGTTTGACACCTCGAGTTTCAGAAGTGTCTGGGTGGACTTCAGGTAGAATTCTCAAACTTTGTGTTAATCTCATGACAATTCATTCAGTTGACTGTCAGGTGTAACTTATGTTATCAGATAACCTACTGGAGGGAAAAAATAGTTCAAAATTTAAACAAAACTGAAAACCTTTAATACTGTATTCCTTGGCTAGAGGTGCATTAAGTTACGACAACAACAAAATGATGCATTGCTACCTGGAAGCAATAATACTTTTTTTTTCTAGAAAGGAGACAATACTAGCACAGTGATAAACTTTAATTTCTCCCCCTGTTGAATTTCAGAATTTAGATGAGAGGCAGTGAGGAAAACTGAGGAATTTGCTGTCTTTGCTAGGGACCATTATAGAATACGCATTTTACCATATTCTCAGCCGAACACTTTGCAAGTAAAAACAGAATTTATGCATCTGTTCCATTACTTATGTTCTTTGGGGTTTGGGTTTTTTCTTCTAGTTAAAGAATTGACATTATAAGAAAGAGTTGATTCTTTTTTTAAAAAACTGTTAGAGCTCTTTCGGGGAGAGATGGTGCAGACAAGGTTGAGGATTAAGAGCATAAAACCATAAGTTTTGGAGTAAAAAAAATCAGGTACAGCAGTCATAAATAATTTCTGAGAATATTAGAAAATGTGTATGAAACCAACAAACTGTTAAAAATATTGTGATTGGAATAAGTTTTTTTTTTTTTTTACACATACAGAACACAAAAGTAGATGCATCTAGCTTATTTCCTTTTTTTAAAATTTATCTTGGAAAACTAATCTACAGAAAGGAGGTTTAGGTATTTTTTAGCTTGTTATGTGGCCTTATAAAGCATACTCTAAACTTTTAAAACCAGAGATTAAGTAGTCAGTTATGAGATACATGCTTCTGTCACTGTTAGATGTCCACAGTGTTAAATGTGGGTTTTAAAGAGGAACAACCTTATTCTAAATGTCTTTTCTCATTAATAGGCTTTCGAAGTTTGAATCCTCCACTGACAATTGTACGCAAGACATTTGAGTCTACAGAGAATCCAGATGATTTCTTGCCTTCAGTAATGACTTGTGTGAACTATCTCAAATTGCCGGACTATTCAACTATTGAGATAATGCGTGAAAAACTCTTGATAGCTGCAAGAGAAGGGCAGCAGTCATTCCATCTTTCCTGATCACAATGAAAAATGCAATGTCTGCCTGTTACAGCAAAAGAGAAACTCATGATTCTTTTCTAAATATATCACCTGAGTCAAGGAAACGTGTTACGCCTTCTTGTTGTAGAAAAACGGCTTGCAGATTATAAACAAAGACACTTGGTTGGTATTCATTAAAGGCCCCCATGGACTGAAAGTGATCAGGCCCTAAAAGTTGTTGTGACAAGGTTTCTTTAGCAAGTTCTTGTTTAAATTATCATTTATTTGATGAGTGAAGTTTTTAACTTGCTTTGCTGTGTGAAATTTAAAAAGGGATGTTTTTCCAGGCTGGAACAATAAATGTCGCTGTGCAGTTTAATACTGGGCTGTGTGTATCCATCTAGCTAAGTCTGAAGTTTTTCCTCCAAAGACAACTTTTGTACATAAGTACAGAAATTAAAATACACCATGTATTTGATGAATCTAGTTTAGTAGACTAGTTCTGTGTACCCTCACCTGCCTCTAATTTTACCCATCCTCATGTATTGTCTGATGTGCAATTCACTTGGTTCTTTTTGTGTGCAACATTCAACAATTGTTATGTTTTGGTTAGCATGGGCATTTAACTGCTCCATGCCTCTTTCTTTGATTACAATAATTTAAATTTTACTGAAATCAAATATATATTGTCAATATAATTCAGCCTTTGTAACTAGGTAGAACCTTTCTTATAGCATAGTTTTACTGTAGTGGTAGGATATAACGGCGACAGCCTTTACCAGTCGACGCTCTAGAGCTGTTTACACAGTGATTCAGGCAGCAAAAGCCTCTTACTAGAGGCTAGGAAGAATTATTTCTTTCAAGTAGTTGAAGTCCAACAGCTTGGGCTGGCCAGTGTGTATTGTGGTAAGGCCAGAGCATTTCGAATTGATGTAAAGTTTTTTAAAAGACAAATGATTAGTTGTTTCATTCCCTGTTTGAGTAAACAGTTTTCTTGTTCTTGATCCAAGTTCCTGGTTACTTTTGTAGTTTTTTTTTTTTCTGTTTATTCCCCACCTTCCCAGCGCTAGCTTGGAACAAACAGTTCAGCCTTTGTCTTTTGACACAGATAAAGCACCTGTAAGCAATGCTCTGTCCAACTGTTTTATGTGCTGATTTCTCAAATCTGCAATAATTTACTTCATCAGGTTAATGTTTTTACCTGAATATAAATAAAAAAGTTTGCTTCACCTTTTTGTTCATAGTTTTGTACTGTATGCATAAAGTTCAATTGTGTAAATTACTGTAATGCAAGTAAATCATCCTAAAATCTACTTGGCTAACAGCCTGCAACTTGTGGATGATTTACCACTAAAACAAGACCTTTTAAGACCTCCAAGTTAGAGGGAAATTTTTTTCTTTCTATGGGTTCAAAAACCGGGCGATTACAAATAATCCTGAGATGTACCTGCTATATAGTTCATCTCTATGAAAAAGTGATAGTTACTTTTATTCAACTTTGAGAAATCAAAATTCATTTCAGTGCTTAGAAATTGTTAAATTCTGGCTAATCAGGCTAGTATTTCCCCATAACTAACAATAACAAGTTTTCTTTTATCTAGCTGAAGAACTTGTACTTCCAGAATATGTATTTCAGTACATGTAATGGACATTCTTCCAGTGAACATTCACAGAATTACATGTGGTTGCTCATTCCAGTGCCACTGAAATGTAATGCAAATCTGTCATGAGTATGAGTAGAATGTGAAATCCTTGCACAAAGAACCTGATAACTGAACAGTTTCTACTACCGTATTAAAACTGAAAGAAGGCGCTTCACACTGTACATACAATAATGGTAGTGCACAGTGCGGCATAGTTTTCATAAAACTTCAAGGCAGTGTTTAAACTATGGACTGGTGTTAAATTGTTCTGATAACTTGATCAAACTGAGCACAAAAAAGTGTTTATAGTGTGTGGATAGCAATTTGTTCATTTTTTAAGGTTCTATATTTTAAAAAAACTGACTTGTGTAAAAAAAAAAAGAAAAAAGCTAATATTTTGTATTAAAATATCATGTGTATTGATATTTTTTTACCCATGTTGTCTCCCTCTAGAATCTGGCTTTCATTGACTTTGAAATTTTGAGGAGTTTTCAAATTTGATATATAGCCATTGTATAACTGTTTCAGTGGGAAAATAAGTTGTTGTTGACTGTTTAAAAAGGAAGGAAAAAAACCCAAGTACCTGTGGTGACAATTGAGTTTTTTTGTGCTGTCATTTTGAGCACAGACCAAGGATGTAGTTGGCCTGAAAAGTGAATGAAACCCTTTTGGGTGACGCTTTTTTTTCCCCACCAAGGGCAGGCAGCTTTTAGTGTATTAGAAGAGCAGTCTGGCTTAAAAGGTAAAGATAGTAAATCATAAGAATAAATTGAAGAGTCACAGTTTGCATGACTGCAACACTTTCCTACAAACAACTGTAGTATCTAAGAGGAGTTGAGAGCAAGTGGAGGGGTGGGGCAAGATCTTGGGGGTTCATCCTTTTCAGGACTTTGGATTAAGGGAAAAAACTCACTAAAATCAATCGTAGGTGTGCGCAGACGTTTGCTGAGGACTATGTAGCCCTCAGGAGAACTTGTAGTCGTCTTAGTACTGAACTGTTTTGTATATCTTTATAAGGTATAATAAAGGGTACAGTAAGTCTTATTTTTGAAGGTAAAGGCTTTTTTTAACATGGTAAGTTCAACTGGTTTTAGAGAACACCAGCCGTCAGTTACTATTTTGGATGAGTTTCATGTCCTAAATGAACAAGGGCAGCAAAAAAAATATGGAAAGAAGTGCCATCCAAGCACTGATAGCTGCTACTGAACCTGTGCAGTGATTTTTTTTTTTTAAGATGTTTGCTTTAGACTGAGATCTTCTGTGTAG
>NW_010520941.1:80442-88909 GCF_000687285.1 Phaethon lepturus
TTTAAGTAGTATCTCATCTGACATGAATTAGTAAGTTGTGCTTCTTTACCTCATATTTTATAGGAAGGTGTACAAGAATTAATTCCAAGTATGTGCAAAATCCCCATGTCCATTGCCAAACCTGGCCAGATAATGAAGTTTTCATACACAGACTGCTTGCATAATTTAATTGCCTAGATTCTTTCTTCTTTCCGCTCAGCCATATGTTTGTGGTGTGTTTGGTTTGGTGTGGTGTGGTTTGTTTTTTGTTTTTCTCCCCTCTGTCTCCTTTTCCTTACTGGGCTCTCCTGCTGAGAAGGTGGGTGCCTGAGGGCAGGGACTGATGAAATTCCAAGTGCCTGCATCACTTGAGACGTCTTTTCTGGCCACTGCTGAAGGTAGGTCTGCCATCTGCAGAGTTTCTGTCCCACTTGTCTTCAGCAACCTGTCCTCAAATGAGTAACACTGGTTGCCATCAGCTGAGAAGCTGGAACCTCTGCAGAGGGCTTTCAAACCGGAACTGAAAGTCTAACCTGATGTCAGGACTAATGCCTTGTTCTCAATGTGAACGTGCCTCCGCCAAGTCAGAATGCTCTCCTATTGCCAAAGCTGCTGGCAGTGTGTGGAAAAACAAAAAGCTTTGAGATGGGTTACAATAAAAATTTGGGAAAGGGCAGGGAAGTCTTGCTGGTAGTTGAGCTTTTTCAGGGCTTTTCATGTCTCTTCCTCCTACTTTACTTCCCTAGTCTCTTGATAGCTTGAACTGGAAAACCTCTATGCCATGTAATCTCTTTCTGTGATCTTGCAGGAATTTCAGAGCTGCCTGCTCCCAGCTTGCTGTATCTTTAGTGTGTCTCTAATAGCTTTTTCTCAGATGAGTGTAGTCGGTTGCCCCGAGAGTAGCAGTTGTCACCCACCCCGGTGCCCTCCGCACAACCCCATGAGCTGCACAGTCGCATGTTTAACAGAACATTAATGCATGTTTATGCAGCAGAGAGGAAACAGATTTTGTAGCTTTATTGCCTGTTCCTAACAGTGAACAGCTCAAGGCCTAACTGCTTCAGTGGACTGGGGTGGGAGATGCCTTTAGAAGAATACGGCATCCCTGTGTCCCGGTACTGAAGTGTGCATGTATTGATCAGACATCAAGGGGCTTTGGGGGTGAGAGGCGACACGTCTTGGGTCTCTCTTCCTTTGCTGTGTGCATCTTGGAGTCATGGAATCTTGAACCATAAACAGAACTAAGTGGGGAGGGAGGGGGAGAGTGAAGATACATCCAACATTTTCAAGGCACTAGATTAAAGTTCCTGACAGCTCCAAATCTAGTTTGGCAGCAACTTTCTGCGAACCTGGTTCAAAGAGGGAAAAAAAAACCCAAAGAACAACAAAAACCCCTAAAAGGAGTAATAGGAGAGATGAAAGTGTGTGCTGCCCCCACCCTCTTCCCCCCCTAAAAAGAGGGGGGAATTCCTAACTCCTGTGACTTCTTCCTGTAGTTAAGAAGGCAACTGCCTAGCCCAAGCACTAAGCAGCATGTTGGGGTAAAGCAACAAGTGTGGGGGGGGGGATTGGTAGTTCGGGTTTTTTTCAGTCCTGTCTGTCCCCCCCACCCCTTTTCCAAGGCTGTGGCTGTTGCCAAGACCCCGTTAAAGACAGAGGTGGATAAGCCTGAGGGAAAATGCTGTGAGACAGCAACCACCCCGCTCTGTTGTCTGAGAACTGGAAGGGGTGGAAAGAGGAGGTTTCCCTTTGTAAAGATAAGCTTAAACACAATGTACTCTCACATACTGAAAACCAAGGCAGGCTGATGCTATGGAGATACTTAAAAATACCGTGGTTATCCCATCTCAACAGCTATTTCCCAAATATACAACTGAGAGAAAAGATCATGAGATTTCAGGAGTCCATAGGGTGCTCCTGGCTGCTACCTGCGTTTCACTGTCCTGGATGGTGGGATCCTACAGGAAGGGAAAATTGGGGATTTTTAGGCTATTGCTCTAGTATGGAAAACTACTACAATAAATTAGCATCAGAATTTGTGGTAAATAGCTATTCAACAATATTTTTTTTGTGGCATTTAACTCAGGAACTAGGCATTATGGACTCCTCCATTGCTTTGCCTGTCCTCCCATAGTTTGGTTCCTCTCTCTTCCCGTGGCCTCTTGTGGCTGCTTCATATGGTGGATGAGGTAAAATATCGAGAGCAATTAGTGTAATTGTTTCTGATAGAATCAGGGTACGTTTCGTAGATCTTTGGTAAAGTAAAGCCTGTGCTTTCAGGGAAGACAGCAACCTTAACTGAGGCTTTGTAGTGAGTGCGTGAAATGGGTCATAGGAATGCAAACAGAATTTAGTTGAATTTAGACTATTTTAGGAGGCTTCTGAACTACAAGTGATGGGAAACAGAACATTTAGGGCAAATATCATGTACGTGGCTTTGCTTTAGCTACTATGCAAGGTAGTCAGGCTAAATATAGGCCTGGTCTGACCGCAGCTCTCCTGTTCTCGGGGCTTCTTGTACGCAGAAGCCTCTGGCAGGCAGGTGATGCAAGCAGCGATCCAGAAATAGTTCTCCAGTCTAGGAGCTGGCACTTTATTTCCCAGTCTCCTCTTCCAACCTCTTTTCACAGATTATTTCTATGTATCAAAACTGTCAATACATTGGCTAAACAATGAAAATGTCCTACCTGATTCTTTCTTTCCTGAAGCCAGCGTTTTCCACAATCCTGTTATCTGTGCTATGCTTCTCAAACAAATGGTGGCATTTAATTTTTACGTCTTTGCTTGGTAGCTTGGCATGCTTAGTTTACTGGAAGTATTGATGTTACTAATCATTCAGAAAGATTTCCCACAGTTTTGTTATTTCTTTGGCATGCAAAGGAGCAAGACTTATTCTGGGATGCTAGCATGAAAAATGCTGTTCAAAAAGAGAAAAAAAAATCAATTTTGCTGTTTGAGAACTATTTTAAAGTATCCCACCTTCAGTAACACTGAATTCTAAGACTGGTAATTTCCAATTTATGGCCAGCAGTATCAGCTACTTCTGCTAGACCAGAAATCAGAGGTCAAGGGAGAAACCAGCTGGAGAGCCGCTCTGCCGAACACGGGCCAGCAGCCAGCAGCGTGCCCTGGCAGCGAGGGAAGGCAACAGCATCCCATGCAGCCTCAGCGGGAGCGTAGCTGGTAGATTGGTAGGTCGAGGGAAGGGATTATTCCCCTTGGCTTCATATCCCCAGAAGAGATTGTGCAGTCTCCTGGGTTTTTCAAGACCCAACTGGATAAATCTGCTTGTTTTACTACAACATACTGCAATTCTAAAATTAGCTATCTTTAGAATTTAAAATCAAAACTGCATGCAGGCATTTACTAATGACTGAGAACCAAAAAAAGTTGATACGCAACGTAAATAGCGCACTGTTTTGCGCTACATCAGTCCTATCAATTTAAATATGTGCAACAGGAGAAATTTGTATATAAAGTTTTTCTAAATTTTCCAGTAAAATGAATGCAAATGACAAGGGTCTTTGCAGCTGCAGATTAGGAGTAGTCTCCACTTCAGATGACTCTCCTTGAGCTGACTGAATGTTACAGGCCATAATTACTTCTACTTTTCTTCAAAGGGTTTTAACTTTTCAAAGTTTTTCTGGCATCTTATTTCTGTTTTTGAGTGAAGTGGCATTTACCTGTGTTCAGAAGCTGTTGTGTCTCTGTTTATCTCTGTCCCAGCAGGTAACTGGTCATCTCCAAGTTCTTCCAGAATAAGTAGTTAACATCATTTGACAGCAATTATGGAGACATGCCATAATTCCATATACAGGATTTTCTAGAAAGAGTAGTTCCCACAGGTATTAACCAAAAATAACATCCTGAAAACTGCCTAAAAATTGAAAGATTAGGTTAGAACTAGGGATGTGAAATGCAAAAGACTAGAAAAAGTTCTACTCCTATCCATCCATGGAATTTGAAAAATGAGTGCTGAGAGGTGAGTGACCAGAACAGTGCTGCGTATGCCCATGGTGATGCTCGAGATGTTTATGATGATATTCTATGACTGACCTTCTGCTTTCCTGTGTTCTTGCTAGTTTTTAGTAATATGTACCTGCAAAATACATTTTCTGCCAAGAGTTTGCTGTGCAGTTTTACAGATTAATTTAGTCTTGATCCTATGAAATGTATGGGCAATGAAACAGAGAATAAGATGCTGTTTGATATCAGGTGCCCATTTTTCTGAGACAACTGTAAATTCCAGCTGTCAATAACATTTGATACTGGTTTTGGCAGCTGTGGGATGCTAGATTTTGAATTGATACAGGTCCTACATGTCCAGAACAGTGTAAACAGAAAAAGGTGTAGCAAGAAGCTACCAATTAGCTGAGATCGAGTAGGATTTCCCTTCATGTACCAGTTATTTGGTTAGAGGTATTTATAGATTCACAAAGCAATCTTAAATGTTTTTCTATGAAACTGCATTAGTCTTAGGAATGACAGTGAAAAAACAATGATGGGAGTTAAAGCTAGGAAGCCGGCATGTTACAGGAGGAACATCCATGCTTCATGACCCAAGCTGACATTTGCAGATAGCTACTGTCTAGTTAGTCTCTTCTCCACCAGCTTTGATCTCGTAGATACGATATTTACCTCTTTCAAAAGTAAGAGTGTAAGTGATGTACAAGCTGCACGAGGTAGGCAGAGCGGACAGCTTTACAACAAACCCTTCAACTGGAATGTGGAAGCACTGTTAGTAATAGAATAGGGGAAGACTGTAACCGTACCAACTTCATATAGCTATACATCACTTGTATCTTCTGTTACTCTTGTTATTGTTGCTACATATGTTACGTGCTACAATTACTGTCCCCGTTCTTGGTTTCGTATTTTTCTCCTTTCACAACTTATTTTTCAGTAAGCTGACACTCAAACAGCTGCTACCTTCACACTAATGATGTACAGGTTTTATCATTCTGTGCTGGAACAGACTATTTCTGACCAAATTGCAGTCCTGCTGTAACACTGCTGATGATCAGAGGTTTAATATTTGTAAGTTCAAAATATGGCTTTTAACAGTTCTTCCAAGAACTTTATCTGTTTTTCCTAATGTTTGTTTGTTTGTTTGTTTTAAATACAACCATCCTTCCTGTCAGTCTGGCCTCAAAAATAGATTCTTGCACCCATAGCGAAAAATATCAATTATTCAGGTACATATGAAAATAAAGCAACATTTCCCTCTCATCCACCTATAACAGCGAACTATGTACATTGTAAAACTTTGTCTCTGTTCACAGCCTTAAACTAACCTTTTCTTGTAGCTAAAAACTGCCCTCACAAGCCCATGAAAGACAAAATAAGTTCCAATGTGAAGCACCTGAGTATGCAACTTCTGAGGTGAATATTTCTACTGAATTCTGTGGGCTGCTTATATGTTTATATATCAATATTTTGATAAATTGAGGCATGGATCATTCAAACAGTTACAGAATTTGCTAGAATAGAAACGATGTGCTTGGAAAAAAGTTAAATACATGTAGAAATAATTTTGAATAAATGCATTTAAGCTAAACAAACAGTAATAGCTTCAGTGATTGTGGCACTGACTTTCAAAGGATTTAGCTTTAATTTTGGCAGCTGTTGGATATGGGATTGGGAACACAATGGGCAGTTTTGGAAATCTGACTCTAGTTGCATGAGTTGGACCTTTCTGAAATTTCTCAAATGACATTAAAAACACAGTCCATTTGGTAGACTGGAAGTGAAACTCCTAAGATGCTTTAAAGCAGGTACAAGCTGAGGGACAGATGAGGAAAATGTCAGTTCTGGACTCTGCAAACCAGTATCATAAAGACATGATGGCAGCCTGACCCGACACATGAAACAGAAAAGACTCACAGTCCAGACACTGTTCAGAAAAGGCTCCACACAGTAACTGTCTCATCTAAATTAGCTCTTATACTAGTAAAGAAAAATTTAAGTAATAGTAGGTGGTTTTAAAAGAATTCAACAATGTTTAGAAAAAAGATCATTGTTGTTATTGGGGACATTTAAAGCATATAAATTCCTCTTAGGAAATCACAGAGATTTTTTGTTCCTCACTAAATATTTAATCAGAACAGATAAAATACTCTGCAAAATCTCCTTCAAGCCACCAGAGGATGAGTATTTCTCCATCAAAATAAATAGTTAAGCTGTAATGTAGCTTATCTAAGCCACACTAATAAGCTATTAGACTGGTAATACAATTCAGATTCTAGCAAGTGTAAATGAGGCAGGCAGCTCAAATCCTTATTGAATACTAAGATTAGTAATTTGTTTATGGGAAGCTGACTATAAAATTATTTAAGCTATGCATATTGGAACATTAAAATGCCTACAAAGATAGAGCATTTTGGAAAATCACTAGCTAATTAGATCAGCATAATATTTTCTGTTGTACAGTTAAATATTTCCTTATGAAAATGGCAATTATAATGTAAACATTGCTTATATATGCTGTAAAATGCTAAGGAAACTCATGTGATACAGTTATGTCCAATCTGACTCAGGGCACCATGTTATGTCCTGCTTGGTTGGTTGCGTTGGTTGTCGAGCTTATTTTTAAAGCTCTTTGTTCTCTTCTGTGAATACCATGCTACTACATCAACATTATCTGATCTAGCTGTCACTCTTGAAACCATCTTTTCTGATACTTATCTGTATTGTCTTACTACTAAAAAGCATCAAACATAGACCAGAATCCCACCAGAATTACTGAACCCTTTGGGGGTGCTAAGAACAGTTAAAAAATAGGGGCAGTACTTAACCAGTCTATTCAGGCGTCCTGTTTGTTGCAAAGGTGGGTCAGCTGGGCAGCGCAATTAGCATCAGCCAGGAGAAGAGCTTGAGCAAAACAAGCAATGGGTCGGGTTAGAGAGTAGAACACCATTTCAGATTGTCTGGTTCTGATGATCTGTTTAAAAGATGTTTAGGGAACTGGCTGAAGCTAGTTATTAACAACTACCTCTGACAACCTGTGTGGAAGGGTGAAGTCCTAGAAGCTTGGGAAAGGACAAACACTTTTTTTTTTTTTTTTTTTGAGAAAGAGGGCAGAGAATTACAGCCCAGCTGCTTTAACAGCAAGTGCCACAGCAACCTGGGATACTTAAACAAGTTGTTTCAGAGCACTTGGAAGATAACAAGGAGACAGGTAGCAGCCTCTGTGGACTTATCAAGAACAAATCATGTCAAACCAAATTATTTTCTTGTAGAACAAGGTAACAGATCTTGTGAATGGAATGGAACAAACAAACAGTTGTTATAAGTTGATATGGGCAAGGCCTTTGGCATTGTTTTCCATGACATTCTTATGAACAAGCTTAGCAAATTAATAAGAATATCTTTCTTTGGGTTGCAAAATTGGTTGGGACACACCCCCCCCCCCTTAAAGAAGAGTAAGTAGTATTTCAGTTTCAAATTGTAAGAATGTCTTTCAAGTTCCTGGATTTCACTGAGATACAGCATTTGATAATGATCAGTAAAGAAAAGGAGATGATGAACTGGCCCGGGAAGTACAGCAGTTTTGTTTTGTCTTGGTGTGTGAAGGGCTCTGATAAACAAATATTGATGGAACAAATAACCTTAAGGAGAAGATAGTTGTAAAATAAAGAAACAATTCAAATATATAGAACTAAGATTGATTGTTTTTTATTTGTACTATTACAGGCCTATAGGCTGTAGTAAACATCAGAACCCACTGTTGAAGTAAATTGGACCAGTTTGAACCAAGGGCTCATTCCAGAACTGGGGCTGCAGGTGGGCCCGGCAGCAGTGGGAGCTGGGGCAGGGTCCCATGGGGCTTGTCAGGTGCTGGAGGAGCAGTGGCAGTTCACTTCAGCCTGTATCAGGGGATCTAGGAGCATGTTTGGGCTGCTAGAAACCCCTGTGAGTTTTCAGTTCAACTAGCATCACCACTTATTTCTGCCCGTGATACAGGTTTCAGCTGCAAAGGACTATAAAAAGTGTAGCACGCTGCTGCTGTCAGTCCTCCCATAACCCTGGCCAGAGATGTGAAAAGGCGTTAATTTAAATACTTTTGCAGAAGCAAATGAATAGAAGGTTAGGGAACATGGGTTTTCTTCCTGCTCTCTCTTAACTGATTTACAGACCCATGTATCTTAGTTCTAATCAGAGATAGTAAAAAAAATCCCCAAAAGACTAGCAAAATACAAATCAAATTTTAAAAATCAGCTGTAGACAATCTCAGCTGACAAAGCACACAGCTTTTTTGCAATCTGAGGAATGACAGCATTGTTATGCTTTTCAACCGCCTCTGCTTTGGTCTTAACAGAACTTGAAAGTAATTATCAGCAGATTACATTGGTGAAACGGCAAGTAAGCAGCAAGCGGTGACTTCTCCGGAAGAGGGAGTTTCTCCTCCAGGGTGCCTGGCTGCCCCAGCGCAGCGCTCAGCCAGCGCCGTGGCACAGCCGTTTACACAGGCCTGCCCAGGGCCGCGCCC
>NW_010520942.1:0-13641 GCF_000687285.1 Phaethon lepturus
CGGGCGCTCTCAGGGTTCGCGTGGGCCAGGTAGCGGTGCAAGCTGCTAAAAGCCTTGGGGGTGCAGGAACAGCTCAGGCGATACCTGCCTTCGTGCTGCTGTCACAGAAGCAGCAACGTTGACCCAAGAAACCCGAACCCTGCGCGTTGCTTCAGACCAGGGATCGCTGCTGTGCAGCCAGCTTTGTCTTTGGCTTTTAAAGTTCAAATGCTTTGGACGGAAACATTATAGTGTGAGTCTGTATCTCCGAGGTCGTTGGTCTGTTGAGACACTTGGCAGGAGCACAGAATATCTGAATGTGGAGTAACTTGCTTTTTCATTTTATAAACGCTTATGTAGAAGCATTGTTTGGATCATTTGGAGTCGATTGTTTAACTTTTCTCTCTACAGTTTGAAAAACAGCAACCACAAAAAAAAGCCCAAAAGGAAAAAGAAACAGAACACTACTTATTTCCCTGATGTGACCCTGTAACACTTCCCAAATGTAAAAGCCTCTTAAGATATGGAAAAGCAGCAGTACTAGTTACGCTGCCTTTATGAAAAGACTGATCAAAGGACCACAACTGTGCTTGGCTTTATTTAGCGTCGATGACTGCATTAATGTCAGAGTGCTTATTATTTTATTGAATTCAAAAATTGTGGGCTCTGCAAAGCGTAAAGCTGGCTAAGGCTCTGGTGTGTGCTTGATTTGTATCGTATTATGTGCTGCGCTATCACAACACGTTTTGTGCTCTGATGGCTGCATTTCTTTGTCAGTCATTTCGAAAGTCTACTTTGTGTTTGGGGCTTGTCTGTCTTTATTTTTCTTCCTTTTTTTTTTTTTAAAAAAAACCCTGCTGAAGGGTGTTGGGAATTGGGAAGTTTTGACCCTGCTGGGAATGCCGGAGTTTTCCTCCACAGGGGAGAGCTAGTCCCAGCTGCGTTCAGCTGAGCAGCTGATACTGCTGGTGTGCAGGTGGAAGGGGGTTAAAAGACATTCATGTGCCCTGACTCATCGTGCCCAGCTGCTATGGTCAGGCAGCTTTCTTGGCCACTAACAAGGCTGTGAAGAGACTGAGTAAAAACAGACTCATGGAAAAGCCTCAACAGATGAGGTGAGGGCAGTTTCTGCTGATTTCTGGCATGACACTGTATACCAAAACGTGTTGGTGTTGTGTACATATATGGGGCAGAGCATGGGGTCAGTGCCCCTCTGCCTTGGGGTGTGGGGAGGGGGGGATGCAGCAAGCATGCTCCAATGGGTAGAGAGTTAATACTAAAATGATACGCCAACAACCTGCGCAGCTGGTTAAAGCCTGACTTTGAGGGGCTGATCAGATCAGGTCCCAGACCAGAAGTCTCACTAAAAAGCTTTACAGGGGCTGTTATGAGTGCTGTTGTCTCTCCTTCTGCATGCACGGTAGGGACACGGCTTTTGTTCTGTCCTGCGAGCAGCCGCTGGGGATGGGCAGCACGGTCCAGCTCTGAATATTGCTGGCGTGGGACAGCAGCATTTTGACATGGCATAGTTCAGCATTTTCTTGTTGAGATTTCTCCTTTTGTAACTGCTGGTCACGTTGGTGGTGAAAGCAATGCAGCTTTTAAAGCAGAAAACAGCAATTCTTATGTGCTAGGCAAGTTTGAAATAGTTGGGTTTTCCCACACTCTCTGGACTTCAGAGGTTGGCTGTGATTACCCTCCCCCAGATGGTCGCATCTCTCACTTTATGAATCCAGTATTGCTTTTTATTACCTTCATTTTGTTACCAGAGATGGTGTCTCTCTTTTTTTTTTCCTGTCCTCTGTCTTTTGCCTAGTTATAGGTCAACCTTACCACCTGCTTGGAAGTAAAGATGATGTGTGAGCCTGAAAATAAAAGGTGATTTATTCTTTCCTCATCCCCTCTTGTACAGGCAGGTTTAGGCAGCAGTGGACATGGTGGGTCTCCTGCCTGCAGTCAGCGTCGGCTGCTTTGCAGAGCTCTCCTGCTGCTGGTACTACCTGTTAATCCACAGCCTACCTACATCAGCCTTGGTCAGATGATCTGGAGATGCTCAAGAACTTCTAATTTTCCGAACACTGAAAAGGTTGGTCTAAGCAAAACTGGCAGATACTTCCAGTAGCACTTCATGTAGCATGCGGATCGGGGGGTTTTCCCATTGCTCACTCGGGAGCAGAGCTGGCAGTTCTTGTGTCACGTCCCTCCAGCGGCCCTTTGAGACCCGAGCTCTCTGGTGCCATACTCACACCTTGCTTGTCCTCCCACAAGGGGATTAAAGGGCAGCCCTGGGAGCTGCAGGTCCTGCTCCTGGTGCTCTTCAGACAGTGTCAAACCTGGAAATTGGAGCTGGATTTCAGGGATGCAGGTTGTGCGTGGTCCCAGCTGCTGTGGAATGGAGCACGTCCAAAAGCTGGGCTTGCCCTCAGTGTCTCCAGTGGGGCACTCAGCAGCAAGTGCCCGGAGAGGCTCTGGTTCTCCAGCTCTATCCTCCTTGCACTGCTTTGGTGTAAGAGATTTAACTCCCTGTTGGTGCTGTGAGGTTGTGATTTGGATTAATTTATTCCACATCGAACTCATTAAGTGCTCTCTGTCATGCATATTTTTGACCAGCAGTGAGAAACCTCTGTGATGTCAGTGCCAAGGATGTGTTAGCAGATGTTGAGTAGAGCTTAACAGGGTATGATGGGATGAATGGGGAGACCCTTGCCAGCTCCTAACTTCCACTGAGTTTCCACCACAGGCTTCACCGCTCATTTGGGGATGAAATGCAGGGTCTGGCACACAAGTCTACAGGGGTGGTTGACCCCTCTTGGAGGTGTCATCAATGATATAGAGCAAGTATTCAACTGCAGTCATCATTTCCGTAGGTTAAAGACCTCCTTTTTAAATCTTTTGTGATGGGGTCAGTAAATGGACTAAAGAAATTAGTAAACTGAGTAAATTATTAAGTCAGTAAATCTAATAGGGATTTAGGGTCTGCCCTCCCTTCATTGAGTTTGAGTCATGATGATTATATATGAGTTTAAGCTGCCAAGTTTGGACTTGTAGCCAGACTGCTACTTCAAGCCTCATGTCCTGGCTTTTAGCTTCTGGTCCGGATCCAATACATTAGGATTAATATATGTATATTGGCGAGGCTAAATAGATCTTAAAATATCGTAGATACTAGTGAGATATTGGTGTGTTTTGTTAACAGCTTGATTTCATATATATGCTTAGACATCTCAATTTTTAGATAAAATTTAATAAACCAGAGGAGGTAGCAAGCTTTTTTTATGCAGCAAATGGCTTCTGTGATCCATTTCAGAGATGGCTGGAAAGCTTATGCTGCGAGCTATTGGGCAGTATTGCTGAGGCCCCATCTCTGCCTTCTTATCCAAAGAACTGACTTAGGAGGGTACAGAAGGAAAATAAGAAGAATATATTAACTCAGTTGAAACATGAAACCGGAATGGCACAAAATATATCAATAAATTTGGCGTGATAGCTGTTTTCTTTATAGGAGTTCAACTGTTAGGTAAATTAGCCAACTGTTGCTTTGCTGAAGGCAAGTCTGTCTAGGTGGTAAATTCATCCTCAGTCCCTCCAGCGTTTATGTCTTTTTTGTATTTCTCAAAGGGTGAAAGTAATCCTTCTTGTAAACTGAATTTTGCCTGTGGCCACTCTTCTAAGGCATCAACTTTGAGCATTGTCCAAAGCTAATTAAATCAAAGAGTATTGATCGAATAGTTGGCTTCATGCTTTGGCTTTGCGTTCTCCTTGCTTGAACAAGGAGCTATCTTGCTTCCTTGATGTCCACTGATGTATTTAGGTGAAACAGAGAAGGAGAGAAGAACTATCTTCCCCTGAAAAAAACGTGACAATGCTGGGCGGATTGAGGGAAAAGAGTTTGCATGGGAAGGGTAACCTCTAAACTGGAAGATATGCTGGGATTTTCAAGGGGCAGAAACATCTGGAGAGCTGACAATATCTTCCTCTGCTGTTTGCCAGCACATTCCTTTAGGGTCCTTGCCAAAAACGTCCCCACAGTGAGGTGCTTTAGTCAGAGTCACTACAAGGAGGGCTTTGTGAGGACAGTGCTGCCCCTTGTCCCCTCTTGCCTTCTGGTGACACAGGCAGCTTAGGCCAGCTCTGGTTTTGGGAACATGTAGTGTCTTGCATGAAAAACGCAGTAACTGCATTAGTGGGGCAATTCTGCTTGGTCAAATGGAACAAGAGTTTGCAAACCACGTTGGTGAGACGACAGATCTGGTACTGGCTCAGTCCCATTGAGGTGACGAAAGGCTTTGTGTTTTACTGCATGGATTATACACATTTTATATATGTAAAGGATAGGTGCAAAATCCAGTAGGATGCAAGAGATTTAATCAATCTTTTGGCATTTGATAGCCATTTTGTTGGATTTTTAACTATGCTATAACTTCTATTAATATCTATATCGTTACCCTGCCTTAAATGCCAAGTCCTATATCCTCTAGTATCTTTGATTTAATAGCTATTCTGTTAAGCATCTCCAGACCTCAGACTTTGACCTGGCACCCGAACTCATAGGTAACCAAAAACAGTCCCCCAGCACTTCTCAGAATTTTGTCCATTAATATAACACAGCGTTTGTTTTTAATGTATGTTACATATGTGTGGGCGCTGTAGTATCTCAGTCATGTTTATGACTTCATCCTGGTCTAATGCGTAAAACATATGGTGCTTGTATGGCATCCATATGAGGAGAGTTTATGCATTGTTTCTGTATGTTTTTCTATATTGCATTGGTGTGAGAGCAGATATCCCAGCCAAAAAAAAAATTATTCATGGAAGAATAAGTGCTACCATATTTCAGAGTAAAGGCTGTAGCAGACCAATTTTAAGGTTTTGCATATAGCAGATGAAGCTGTTAACAGTGCCTTAGCATCAAGATAGCACCAAATAAAAAAGAGAAAATCAACAGGTGCCCTGTGGTTTTGACATTTTTCTGGTTTTGTTTTTAATACTTCAGTCCTAATGCATAATGTTGGGGTGTCATCATTGTCATGGAAACGGGGCACGATGGTGATTAAGATGGATGTGGGTCTTTTGTTTCTGGGGTGCATGTGGCTGCTGAAGTGTCTGTTATTGTTGTGCTCGGCGGCAATTTGTTGAGATTATCTGCTGTCTGCCACTTCCATGAGCATGGCAAATGGAGACCATGTGTTTTGACGCTTTTCATCTGAGTAAGCGCCAGCAAATAGGATCCACAAATTGGCCTTATCTTCGAACACAAGAGCCTCTAGGTGGGGTTGGGGGTGGGTATTTCTGTCCACCAAAAATTTACTGTTGTGATGAATTGCTTTAATTTGGCACGGGTGGGAAGTAAAAAAGCCTCTTCGCGGCAGAAGATTGATATTTAGTGGAAGTCCCTGGGGCAGTAGTTGCTGCGCTGGCTGTGGTGGCTGAGGATGCCTGTGCTGGCTGGCAGCGAGGACAGTCTTGTGCCTCCCGGTGAACGGCGGCGCGTGTCCGAAAAAAGAGCACCCTGTGCTCTTCTTGGCAAAGCTCCCCAAAGGGCTGTGAAGGAGCAGCCATGGCTCTGAGCCATCCCTGCACTCCAAGGAAATCCCGGTCTTGCAGGGCGGGTGGCAAAGTGCCCGTTGATCTTTTTTTTTTTTTTTTTTTTTTTTTGAGGTGGGTGAGGATGTCTCAGGATTTTGCCGGTGGCATTTCTGGATCTGTCGGGCTTAGCCTTAGGGCTGCTCTAGGGTATGGTGGGTTGCAATGGCTGTTTTGGGGAGATGGAAAATAGCACTACATTACAGTGCCCATGGCAGAGTTGCTTGGCATACGCACATATAGCTAATATTTCTCTGGCATGGCACGCGGGCTGTCAAACACCCTTCTGCGTTGCTACAGGGGCAGAAATGTCCTGCCACAGAGATGCAATCCAGCCCCCTGCTTGTCCAACAAAGAAATTCTTCTCACTAAAGAAGAGGCTTTCTTAAGGAGTATATAGATGCCCAGAGCCTGAATTTATGCTTCTCTCCATAGGATGAGTCGCTGCCCTGGTTTTTAATGGACCCCCTCTGGATTTATGTGGCTTCCGCTCAGATTAAACTGATCCGGTGCGTGAAATAAGATTCACTAGTTCTCGTGCTCTGCTGCTGTCCTGCTACTTGCAGACAGTTGCTGGTTAAAGTCTGCTTCTGGCTTTTTCTGTGCAGATAGCAGCTACAAAATACACCACGGAGCATCCTCCTTTTGGGTTGTACTGACTGCCTGTGCGTGTTGCTACCTGTTATTTTATAGCAGACATCCAATACCTGCTATCTTGTTGGTTGCGTTTCATTTAACTGAACTCAGTCTTATGTGAGAATATGCTGAAAAGTCCAATCAGTACCTTCAGTGAAAGTTCAGCAAGGGGAGGGGAAGGAAATTAGCTACATGCCATGGTATAAGCTAATAATGAAGTAGGTGTGATGATTTGTAATGGGAATTTTTAGTTTCCCCCCTTTGCTGGGACTTGCATCTTTTTTCCTGCAGTCATTGCCAGGTTCTACTCCGAAATTCAGAAACGTGATTTCTAACACCTCTAGAGCAAGAGATGGCGATTGCCTTGGGGAGGGACGTGAGCTGGAAGAGCTGGTGGACGAGCTGGGGTGCTGTGGGTGGGGCAGGCGATGGAGGAAGAGGAGGAGAGGAAGAGGGAGCCAGTTTGGAGGGAGCGGCAGCGGCGCTGAGCCCTCGGACGCATACCTGCTGGTTTCCTCTGTAAGTAAACCTGCACGTAGAGCAGATGAATGGAAGTCAAAAGGAGAAAGCAAATTTCTTTTCCTGTGATGCTGTTGCCTTTGATTTTTTTTTTTTTTAAAGTAGCAAAGGCTTTTCTGCAAAATAAACCCGCTCTGAAGGAAGCAGGGATGGGCAGAAACTCTTGGAATTAAAATTTGTGAGCCTTGCAGTCTGTTTCTCTGGACTTTGCATATCTTGTGGGGGGTTTGTAAACTTTGTTTTGCTTGACAGCCTATCTGCATCTACGAGGGAGGGTTTGCCTCTGGCTAGTGTGCCCTTTGCATTAAATTAAGCAAACACCCGCCTCCCCACCCCCCTCCCTAAAAGTTGATCCGGAACAGCTGTATGGCTTGTCAGTAGCACAGCAACTGGTTTTTTTACCTTCTTTATTTTTTTACTGCAGCTTTTGTTTTTGTTTTCAGCATCTTCTCTTGTGTGTCTCTCTTCCATCCCCTCTTGCTATCTTTCACTGTTGAATATTCAAACTCTTGATCTGCAGATGGGCTAAAAATTATTATTGCTTTGAACTTACAAAAGAATTAAGTGAATTCCCACATCCACCACAGGAAAGGAAAATATTCAGTTTGAAATAGAATTTGGAGCCTATAGGAAAATGCATCTGATGAAGTTTTGTGCTAATTCCGTAGCTCTGGTACCAAAGCAGTAGCTCTTTTATCGTCAAGAGTATTGCATGGAAGCTCTGTATTTTAATAGTAACTCAGTATGGCTAATTAGTTTGAAGGCTCTTTGAAGAAGCCAACGTACTGACTAAATAAGCTCTTATTTTTCAAAGCAACTAAAAGCACTCTTAATTTACAGAGCAGATAGTTGTAAAATTGCCTTTGGTTTGCGTGCTAGGAGTCAGTGTGAAGCCTGAGCATGCTTGCAGTCAAGTTGACTCCAACGCTGTCTGCTAGGATTGGTGTTAGTGTGCTTGAGGGAGGTTTCTGGGTCTTTGGCACAGTAGCACAGCAGCACAGCATAAATTTGTGCCACTGGGCACGATGTGTCCTGGAGGAGAATGTCATGTAATGAATGCTCCTGCACCATTGAAATCAGTGGCAGTATTATCAATCCCTTCTCTGTTTGCAGGCAGGTTCAATCCAATAACGAAGAGCAGCTTTGAGTTTCTAACCAGATGACATGGCTAATCCTGAAGCGTGTATAAAGCGGCCATAGTTATTAGGAGATTTGTGGCTTCGAAAGTTCGGATTCCCTTAGTGCAGTTTGTTAATGGCAAGGATTTGCGGTAAGTGAATAATAGATGAAAGTTATCAAAAGGCTTACAGGGGATTTCTTGTGACTTGGTGCTGTTCTGTCTGATGCCAGAGCTGGAGATTTCTGGGCGGGTCCTAGAAATAAAAATTAAAAAAAAAAAAAAGGACGATAATGGTTCCATATTTTGTGTTGCTCTGGGAAATGGAGTCAGTGCTGTGACGTGTCGGGGAGTACAGCCACAGTGCAAAGCAACGTGTGCTTAATTCCCCTGGCTCCTCCTCCTTATTTCCCACTTTCTCCTGTGCTGGCAGTGCCCCGACCGTGAGCAGGCACCTCCAAGCCCCAGGGGCTGGCAGGGGAAGGGGAAGGGGAAGGGATGCCTGTGGCTGTCTTCTCTTCTGCACCACGCAAGGTGAGCAGGGCTGGAGTTGCACGTCCTCACCATCCGGCACGGCTCTTCACTGGGGCACACACTCTGCTTTGCTCCCAGGGGTGTTTTCAACCTGCAAAGGCCCTGGGGCCACAGCATCAAGTGCCTCCTGCAAGCCGGGAGCTGCTGGCAGCAGCCCCGACGGACTCTGTAGCCCTGGGTGGTGGAGTGGGATCCTTTCCCCAACATGTCCCTTCTGCGGGACCATCCCACCCTCAGCAGGAGGGTGTCCCAGTGTTTGTGCCAGGGACTCCTCTCGACCGGGGCGGTGTGTGCCCTTCCCTCCTTCTGTGTTCATAGGTTCAGTCCTGACCGGTCACTGGGCTGGGGTACCCGTGGTCACCTTTTGGGTGGCAGCATCAATTCCTGCTTGGAGGCTGGGTCAGGGCTGCAGGAAGCTCCTTCCTGAGCCCACAAGGAGGACAAATCAGTGGATAACCCTCACTGTTGTCATGGCGTGATGGAGGTGTGAAGAGTCTCAGGGACATCCATAGGCAGAAGAGTTGTGGGGTGCAATGCTGACATGGGATGGAGGGTGAGAGCTTGCAATCTTCCATTTGTTTTTTAATTAAAAAAAAAAAAGAGTATGTATTTTTTAAGTCATGTCCCAAGTTGGATTGCATCTGTGTTACTTTTGGAAACATCTAATGAAGCTGCAACTTGGGGCAAATCCTGACAAATTTTGGCTGCAGCAGCAACTTGGAGGGCTGATTTGCTGCTGGGAAAAGCTGGTTATGTGAATAGGGGCAGAAGGCAGAGTCCCATCCTCTCTCCTGACTGTTAAAATAATACTCGCTTTCGGGGATGCTGCTGGGGGCTGTCCTGCCCACCTGAGGTAGTTCTGGGGTTGAGCCTGCCGTAGGGGTGCTCATATCTTTTGTAGCTGGCAGAGTGGTTACAGCAGGCTGCAAAATCTGTTTTAAATCCAGAAACCTCACTGTGTGCAAAGCATTTGTTGTGAAGCTGAAATCATCTGCAAGCACTAATCCGTTGGCCCTCTGAGGGGGGCATGTCTGTCTTGTTTGTGTTGCAAAACCGAGTGAAAGTTCGGAAATGTTTATGGTTGCTGCCATGCGTGTTTGTTAACTCCTCTCCCTTTTGGCCTCGTCCAAGCTTGCTGTGGTAAAAACAGAAAGTGAGGATGTAATTAGAAGCTGGTTTATAATGTGAGCATCCAAGGAAAGAGGCAAATGTGCTACAGACAGGCACACGTATGTCTGGCATTGCCCAACTCCTGCCTTTGCAAACTCTTTTTCTTGCAGAGTCCTGGCTGTAGTTCCTAAATTTACTTGAGTGGTGGGGTTTGGGGGCATGTGGTGTAGGTGGGGGTGTAGTCCTGAGGGCAGTTGTCACCCGGGCAGGGGTGATTTTCTCCGCCCGGGTTGGTGCCAGCCTCAGCACGTTGGTGGTTGCTCTTGTTTTGCTGGTGATCGGCGTCCGCCTGGGAATCCGGAGCACCCGTGAGTGAAGTGCTTGAATTCAAAGCAATGCACTTGCCTGGGCAAAAATAACCCCAGCCCCGTCGCCAGGGAGCTCGGATGGGAAATGTTTGTGCTCATGGGGAACTGCAAAAGTGAATGAGTATTGGCACGATTTGCTTGTTTTAGGGAGGGTGAGTCCTTTATTCTGGCCAAATGTCAGGAATATCAAAGATGTGTTTAGGCAGTGGGAGAGGAAGGGTTTGGTGTGACTGACGGAAACTGTTGAGCAAGAGAGACAGTGCTTTGTGCGGGGTTATTATGGTTAGAGACCTGTCGCAGCATGCAGAGGGAACACGGAAAAAAGTGCGCAAAGCGCATAGTAAGAGCCGAAGGCAGTTCATCCCTGGTATTTACTGTATGCGCAGCCTGTCGTCGGGGCCAAGAACAAAGTGGCCATGTTAAATAGCTACATAAACCTCCCGTCCCCGCAGGCGATGGTCCTCAAAAGACAAAAACGTGCTTTGCAGGAGTGGCTGCAAGTGAAGTGAAGCACTGACGGTCTCGCTGGGAGGGGCAGGGGGCTGGAGGGTGTGTTGGCTTGGTCCCGTGCAGTCCATGAGCACAGCGATGGGTAATGGTGTCGCGTGGGGCACGTTGAGGGCCTCGCCACGATGAACACACTTGTGCAAAACTCAGTCCTTTCCCCTTCTTCTTTGGGCCTCCTCGCAGCCTGACATCCGTCCTAAAGTCACAAGAGGGGGTGCATTTGTATGTACAAGTTTAGGCTCTTTTTTCCCTTTATTAAGGTTTTTTCCAGTGCTGTCAGGTCACACTTTCAGACTTTCCCCTTGCTCCGACAAAGGGTTAGGGTTTCTTTTTTGCTGTTAGTAGCGAGCTGAATTTCTCATCTCAAATACGTGTTTCTGGCTTTGTGAGTTTCATGGTCAAATCACAAGACCCGAGGATGCTGAATGACAGGTGTTGCTCCCCCTTGGTAAGGAGGGAGCAGCTAATGAAGCTGCCACCGTGTTCAGTATTAGGAAGAACCCTGGAAAGTATGCAAATCCGAGTGGTCTTTTGAAGGCAAATAGCTCTTGCTGCTAAAATTGGCCCCTTAAATAAATCTGAGAGCCGTGACTTTGTTCCTTCCCTATCTGCCCCCCAGCAGTTGCGGGGTTATTTGAAGCCTGGCCTCCCTCTGTTAACAGGGCTCCTCTCAGGAGCTCAGGCAAGCTTGCAAAAGCATTGGAAATAAGTCTCTTCCATCACAGCATACCACTTCCTGCTGTAAAATAGACTTGATTAAATTCTCTGGTTCTCCCTTTCATTACTTGCAGACATCCAAACCCTTCACTTCTCAGTGGAAAGAGGCACTTCGGGAATTACAGCTAACGCTGAAACCTAAAAAATGTGGTTTGCCAAAACAAAAGTTGCAGAGGGTTTTGGTTTTTTTTTTTTTTTTTAAATTTAAAATATTGCAAAACTTTGCTTGTTGGAAGAAAAGCTCTTTCAGTTTTTTCTCCTCCCTTTTGGGCATTTGTGATAATTCCTGCATTGGGGAAAAATAGGAAGTTTTATCCCAAAGGGGTGACCTCACCGCCCAGGAATAGCCTGGGCCTGTCGCTAGCACTGCCCTGTGCTGCGGCATCGGCGCTGGCCAGGAACGCGATCCAGCTCCCGTGGGCTTGCGGGTCCCCGCACTGGGCAGCTTTGCACCAGGGGGTCGTCGCGGTGACCCGTGGAGTTTTTTGTGGCACCCTGCCTGGGTGCTGCATCTGCGCAAAAAGGTGGGGTTTTGATAAAGAGTATCTCCCATGATAAACTTTTCATCCAATTTTGAGTACAAACCGTTTCTCTCAGCTTAAATGTACTCCTGGCTGTCACTGCTGCCTGGTGTGATTGGAAACTGGGGACAGGATTACATAAGAGATTTGCAGGGAGGAAGAGGAAGGATGTGAGCTGGATGCTTAGGAAGAAGTTAAGAGAAGTGATCCTAAAATAGCCTGGATGAAAGGTGGAGAGCCCTGGAAATAGGGTGGCAAGGTGTGAAACACAACGACAGGATTTGGGCGCTCAGGGTGAAGTGCTAGAAGCGTTACACGCTGTATATACTTTGTACATGGGTCACCCGTCGATGGCTTTTGACACCCTCCTGGTCTCTCCATGTGAGAGAGTTGGGTGATTTATTTAATGCTTTACAAATGTGAACTTGTTGGGCTTCTGGGTATGGAGGGAGTCTTACACCTCAGGAGGAACAGTGCGGAGAATGAAGGTCGCTGCCATGCAAGACTGAAGATTTTCAAACAAGTAGCACTCAATGCAAATCAATCTGCAGTGAAGTAAAATCTTTATTTTGTCATATTCTTTCAGTTTGAAACTCCCAAGTTCCAGTGCCTCTTCAATCCCATTTCTGAGATTTGTTGTCTAATTCAGAAGTACTCTTTTTAAAAAAGCCAAACATCTGAACTAAAGATAACAAGCTACATCTCTGCAACTAACAGTAGCAGTGGAAACACTCTGAGCACTGCTCTGTAACTTAGTGCAATGACTGCAAAAAGTCAACAGGAATTTATTTGTATTCCAGTGTTGCACTGGGCATGCTCAGCAAGCAGGTCTTGTCTGGTTGGGTCCTTGTGCTTCTTGTGAAGCAGAAAATCATGCATGAACCCAATAGATGATAGCCCTGGACTTCGTAAACCTCCATCAGGTGAATACACTGGGGAATACTCTCATTAGGGACATGGAGCAATTAGCCCATGTCTGTGTTGGGCAGTAGTGTAGCCCAAAGGGGAGGGGATCTGGAGGATGAAAATGCTGACACCTAACCTCCGCACTATGGTTATTTTTGGGGTTACTTTGGATTAGCTCTAGTCCCACGGACCAAATGCTGATGGTCATTCAGCTCAAGCATATGGCACAGCAACCAGAGTGGGAGTTCGGAGACTGCCTGGGTATGCAAACCAAAGCACAGTAATGGGGAAAATGAGGTTTGCTTCAAAACTGCGCTCTTCATTTGTACTGAAGTGGTACACTGAACCCTGCTGATGGTAGCCCTTGACCATGGAGGCATTGGGAGGGACAGTGGCTAGCAGGCTCCCTGCAGATTGAGCATCCACCTTCATTCGCACTTTTGGGGCATTTTTTCCCCTCCCTCCATCCAGCAGTAATGAGGCTGTAGAATGGCCCCATGCCACATTAGACTCCAGTAAAGCCTTGCTTGAGGAGGGCAGGCAAACCCGAATAAAGACATTTTAGAAAATATATTTCTAAAAATGGAGTAAGGGGAAAGTTTCTCCGTTGTTGGCAGCGGTGGTGTTTGGCTATGGCTGTGGCTTTAGGGGGATGACTGCACTTACTCACCCGTGTGTTGCAGCTGCATTACCAAGAGGCGTGAAGCAACTGACTCTGTCTAGCCTTGCCCTGTCCTCGAGGGGAGGGCATGTCCACCTCCGGGCTCCAAGAGGGAGATGAGTGGATGCCTCCTTTGGGAAAAGCATAGAGGAGATGTAAAACTTGACCTCCCTTAAGTCTTCAAGAAGAGAGCAATTGCATGGAGAGCAATGGGGAATGAAGAGTAATTGCACGGCACACCAAACAAAAAGCTTGTGCTTGTATCGTCCGGAGCCTCAACAGTGTGAGTGTCTTCAGAAAGGCAGGAAATCATCATGGTGGGAGAGACCACACCTGAACGGCAGTAACACAGCATGGATCAAGGAGTAACTGTGGGTGCTAATGTTTAATTGTAACTTGATATAATTTTGGCCTGTTGCAACAAAGGTAGAAAGCTGGCATTTATCATTATCACTGGTGAGAGATGTGGTGGTGGGAGGCCGT
>NW_010520943.1:0-4362 GCF_000687285.1 Phaethon lepturus
TGGAAAAGCATCAGTTTCTCTGACCTGGGCAGGTATGCCTGAAACTGTGGTGTATCAGCTGAGACTGACATCCTTAGACTTAATTTTATTTTAAAAAATAAACTAAGGTTGTTTATACAAGGTTAAAGCAATAAATTATTGGTGTGACTGCTAACAACCCTCTCTCCTCTGTTTTTTC
Organism: Phaethon lepturus; assembly: GCF_000687285.1. Lineage (NCBI taxonomy): Eukaryota > Metazoa > Chordata > Aves > Phaethontiformes > Phaethontidae > Phaethon > Phaethon lepturus. The sequence continues at coordinate 179 of NW_010520943.1, forward strand.
ATTAGGTGGCAGTGAAAGTAATTGACAAGAAAAGAGCTAAAAAGGACACTTATGTCACCAAGAATCTGCGACGGGAAGGGCAGATCCAGCAAATGATCCGCCACCCGAATATTGCTCAGCTGCTGGATATACTGGAAACTGAAAACAGCTACTACCTTGTCATGGAACTGTGCCCTGGTGGCAACTTGATGCACAAGATCTACGAGAAAAAAAGGCTTGAGGAGCATGAAGCACGCAAATATATCCGGCAGCTTATCCTGGCAGTTGAACACCTTCACCGGGCAGGAGTAGTTCACAGGTAATCTTAAAAACCCTCTCTGCTTAAAATTTATCTCAGAGCCTCGAAGTGGTATTGTGACATTTATTGGTATTGTAAGGATTGTTCCTTTTAAAAACATTCCTGACAGCTTTTTTGGCTAATCTTCATGATATTGTTTAGATGCAGATGTTGTAGGCATTAGAAAGTATCGGCAGAAAGCACTTACGCGTATCTCTTCAGGTGAGCACACAGGAACTGTGCTAATTCTGTGTCCTTAAAGATAAGCCTGTGCTTTGCAAAACTAGGGCTCTTTTCCTGCAAGTAGCACTATTTTGCCTCTTCAAAGCGCTGTGCCAACATTAACTAATGAATCATTGCACTATTTCTTTGAGGAAGTGGTTGTGTCAGTCGTTTTACTGGTGGAAATACAGCAGTATGGGGAGATGAACTGATTTGCCCAAAGCCTCGCAGTGACACCTGTGGGACAAAGCCTGCATGGGACCACAGAAGTCCCTTGCTTCTGCTTCTTTGCTCTTTCCACTGGTTATATTGCCTTGAAAGGACCTCACAAGTTTGAATACTGTGAATTACAAGGCAGAGTATGCAACCGTTCAGTTCATCTCCCAGTGTCTTCTCAGGGGAGATCCAGAGCTATTGAGATACCTCACTTTCTTTCTGTAGGACCTTCTTTCAGTCGGTGTGTAAGCAGGATGTGGATCTCCTTGCATGAGGTGGATGCTGAGGAGTTAAACGTTTACCTGGTCTCAAGGAGAAACAGGACAAGTTCATCAGAGAGAAGCCTGCAGAGGGTTGCTGAATATGCAGTAGCTACCTCTGCATGAAGTCCTTGAGCAACAAGTGGTGGAGGCTGGGAGCGTACAGGTGGAGGTATCACACATGATTGCCTGTCCCTGTACCTTTTTCCACTTCTGTGCTCTTGGCTGCTATGGAAACAGCAGGACAATGGGCTGGGTGAACCTTTGGTCTGAGCCAGTATGTCTGCTCTTCTGTTCTTAGGTGTATTTATAGGGTATTGTCTAAGAAGGAGGCTCCGCTTTCTAAATTGGGCCAACTGGTGTTAAGTCTGGACTCCCACATACTTCCCATATGATGCTGAGCAACTTGTGTAGGCCCTGTCCTCTTAAGTTATGTAGGCATGTCATAGGAGCTAGACACCTGAATACTTTTGAGGATCTGGGTCTTCATTCCTGTGGCTGTACTGACTCTGTAGAAGATGGAGAGCTGTTGTACACACCTGTCCACAGGGCTGTTGTGCAGGCAGCTGGCAAACTGCCTGAAGACAGCCCACAGCCAGGTCCTCCAGCTGTGCCCTGCTGTGTGCTGAGCTGCCTACTGCTGTGCAGCACTGTTGGGTGCATTGGGATTGGTGGAACTCCATGTGTTCTGAAAACTGCTGTTTTTTTGTCTTGAATCTCTCTGCATGTTCCCTGTGATCCATTAGGGATAGGTAGTACGTGCACAAACAACTTCAGGTGTACTGAGGTCTTATCTTGAGCTAAATTTCTGGTACAACTGTAATATAAATATTTGAGTAGCCACCAGGTCTATTCTGCAGGTTGTCTTATCAGCAGCTAAACTGCTGACCTCCTTAAATTATTAACCCCACAATTTGGGGCATGGAAAAGGAAGAAGTCTGCTTGCTGCTTTAAAGGATCAATTGATATCTGGTATGTACAGAGAGAGAGGGGAAGGAAAAAGGTTAAAGTTTCCAAGAGGAGCAGAGGAAAACCTGGCAGGACCAAGATGGTTTGTGTTTAGCTTTTAACAGCAATATTGAGTTCAGCAGCAGTTCCTCTCCCTGAAAAATTTACCCTCTGCATAGTGGCTGTAGTGCTTATGGGGGATTGGTAGGTTTGGCTTTGATGCTATTCTTTTTTCAGAGAGAATTCAGATCCACATTTTGTACCAAAATAGCTCATTCACTAGGTGTAAGCTAGAATTGACAGGCTACTGTGGTGGGAAGAAAGCAAGGCTTTGGAGTCCAGAGAGAATGTGAGCACGGGTTCCCGAATGGATGCTGCATGCTTGCAGCAGTTCTGGCCCTCACCCACTCTTCCACTCTGCTCTGTGAACATAAGTGCAGCTTACAGACACTGAAGTGTGAGGGACCTTCATGAATGGAAGGAGGAAGCAGCCCTGGAAATACTGACGTGCTCTGCTGCATCTGGCAGCTGAGCTCTCTCCGTTTAGCCCCGTGGCGTTGGATTAATCCTTACCCCAAAGACAGCATACTCCATCCACTCCATTTCTCAAATCACAGCACGGCACAGAGCTTGTTCTTGGGAGTCTTCTGTCCAGATAATGAGCAGGTCCAGTTCTGCCTAAACTGATAAAATTTGACAGAATCACAGGCATTGTATCTGCAAGTATTTCCTCTAGCTTAACCATTCAATGTCTTGACTTACTCTACAAACAAAGTACAGAGAGCAGTATAGAGATGCAGAAAAAACGTGATACAGATTTATTCTCCTGTTTCTCTGTGAGGAAGAGAGGGAGAAAGAATAATAGTTACCCCAGGAGTTGTCCCTCAGGGTCTCGGGCTTTTGACCATCGCAACTCTAAAATCAGACTACTCAATCAGCAACTGAAGAGGGGGGAAAAAATAGTGCAGCAGTCTGATTCACTCTCACCCTGGATGAAATGGTAATGTTCTGTTGTTGTTGTTATTTTTAAAGAAGGTAAAAATAACAGCACTTTCATTTATGTGGTGATCTGTGGGTGTTTGCATTCAATGTGTGTGAAACAAAACACAGCATCCTAGGCCAGAAAGCAGTCTACTGTTTGCCTCTCTCCAAATGCTTTCATCATTCATGTTGAATGGGGCAGGACATAGAAAAGTGTTCACTGACTGTTTTATTACAAAAGTCACCAGCGTTTTTGTCTGCATTGTTTGGGGAATAATATAGATGACTTGCCCTGTTCTAATAACTCAGGATGAAAAAAAGCCAGATGAAACAAGTTGCATGAAATTTGGTTACATTATTTGATGAATATTGCTCAGTAAGCTTCATGACTTACGATCAAGACTTGGCATGGCAGAAAAACACTGTGATCTTTGGGCAAGAGCTGGGACACAGAACTCAATGGAAAAGCTTCTCTTAAGAGGCAGTGATGTGCAAACAGCCTAAAATTAAAAATCTTCAAGAAACCTCATTTTATTTAGAGAGGTTAAAAAACCAAAACTCATGTTTGACTGTATAGACGTATTTTAAATTATAAATATTTCATCTCTTACGATGGATGAAGACTGCAAGTTCCTGAGTGCTGGAGCCACATCTTTGGTGAGGGGTGTCCAGTGTTCAGAACTCCTTGGCTGCTCACTGCAAAAAGAAATGCTGCTCTTTATATATATAATTGCATGTAATCATTTGTGTTTCATTTCTTCTATCAAAAGAGCTGGTTGGTTGCTAAAAATATACTTGCAACAAGCTCAGCTGTGAATCAGGTAGGAATATTTATCTTTCCCTCTGACAGAGGAAAACAAACCCAAATGGCAGTATCTGGTGAAGCTTTCTCTTTTCAGAGGGTGTTTACATAGGCCTTCATGCTGTCAAAAAGCAGGATGAACAATAAGCCCCTTGGGAGTATAAGGACAACAGAGAAAATGAAGTGAAAGCCTTGATGTTTGCCACTGCATCCCACAGGAAATTCTCAACAACCCTTTTAAAGTAATTTTAAAAAAATTCAATCCCATTCAGTGCAATTACTGTCAGGATGTCAAAGAAAAGAATTTAATAATGTATTGGTAGCAAAGATAGCTTTCTGTATTCCCCCTTTTTCTGTCTTTGTGGCAGCACATTCATACTTTCCACTGCCATTTTGTAATTAAAAGCAGATCAGGAGTTTGAAAGGCAAAAAACCCTGAGGTTTTGAGCAGAGTTTATATATTTTTCCATGATCTCTT
>NW_010520943.1:4393-20409 GCF_000687285.1 Phaethon lepturus
AGAGTAAGGTGGTGCCATATGATCCAGTTGCTCAGGGTGCTACGGGATTCCTACATTGGTACTGGCTTCTTTGACACACTGGCTTTGATAACTTCCATCCTATTAATTTTAAGTTCCAGTAGTCTGGCTGCTGATGCAATATTTATGACAGATCCTGCACTACAGAACAAGGTCTCCTTTTGAAGTGCAAAGCTGGTTTGTCTTTCTACTTTATGTCAGATTTCAAAATTACCTTTGGGCATTTGTTCTTGGAGTACTCTGCTGTAAACAAACTAAACATTGTTTTAGTGAAGACAATAGACTGAATTCCTCTTTTACAGAGGTAACCGCATTGAATTCTGTGACGTTGTGACTGATGGAAGAATTGGGCTCAATAAATAATATTTTGATAACAAAATATTGAAATGTACATACATACAAAATACATACTTTGAAATGTATATTGACATGATGATGAACCCAAATCTCTGCAACCTTTCCAAGTCACCTCTGGCTCTTGCATGGGGCTAGAAGGTGGGCTTGCAGGTTGGTAGTTAAGGAGTGATTTTTTTTTTTTTTTTGGTGGGGCTGTTCTCATTAAAAATAAGGTGCAGAAGACAGCAGCCAACAACTGCTCCTTTGCAGATGCTTGCTGGTAAAACCTTCCTTCTTATCCCTTCTCCCCTAGACAAGAAATAAAGTGTGAAAGGCAAAAACTTCAATTTTGCTGTCTGATGCCTGCAATGGCACTGAATAAGCTGCTTTCAAGAGCACACTGAGCTAACAGCTGAAGCCTGGGGTAGCTTGCTCAGCAGAGCAGGTTTGTGTTGCTCAGTGGAGTCACTGGCTGGAGTTGGGCTTTTGAAAGTGGTCTCTGAAGGTCCAAGCAAAGCCAGAGACAAATCAGCTGCATCAACAGCAGAACAAACTCCCAAACAAACCATCCCATGAAGAAGGTGTATTTTCAAATTCGGGGAATGCCAACTGTATGCTGCTAGCTTCACAAGCTGACAAGGCATAAATGTATGCTGATTCTCCACATTGTGGTAATGCAGCTTGATCTTTCTTGAGTGTCTTCATTATTCATAGATTTGACTAACTTGTACTGTACCATAGTTAGACACTCTCAGCATCATGGAACTAATCCCTCAGGAAAAGGTAATATTTTTTTTTCCTTTAATATTAAAGCACTGACAATGTTTTGAAGTTTTTCAGTAATGAATGCCAAAAATTTGCTTAAGGCTGGGCAGGGGGGTTGGGGAGGAAACAACAATAATCCTTTATTCCCATTTTTTGAGGAGCTATGACAGTAAGGAACAAGATCAGATTTACTTCAAGGAGGAAAACGGAAGGTCTCCAGCAACTGCGTTTCTTCTCCCCACCTCAAGCCCATGCAGCATGGCATGTGCTGCTGGTATAAGGGAGTGCTGCCTGGCCCTTCCAGTCACAAAGCAGCTGTGTCCAGCTCTAGGAAACCACCAAGAAGTGCAATTCACTTGAGAAACTCTGAGGACCTTTGAGTCTGCAGGGACCAGCATATGTACCTGATGTTCAATGCTCTGGGTCTTCTCACTGACTTCAGCAAGGAGTTCAGTTGCTGTGTGTGTCATAGCTGGTAACTCGCATTCTCGCTTGCAGTATCCAGCTATTAAAAACATGCAAAAAACTCCACTGACTAAAATAAGTAAGGTGGTATGTGCATGAAATTCAGGGTTCCCTAACACTTTGTGGGTGCAATGGTGCTACTTTTTCCATTGCAATAAATTAATGTAAACATTCAAACAAAGCAGTAACTCAGGTAAGCCACTCTTGTAAAAAATAATTAAAGTTTTAATTGGACAGAAGTGACATCATAAAGAATTTAGGAAGTTTGGGGAAATGAGTCCTGTCTGCAGGGTGAGCCTAAGGCAGATATGTAATTGGAGTGTACCACTGCACTTTTTGTCAAAAAGAAACAGTGGGTAATCTGGTGCATTGTTTAAGTCCCCTAAGGTATTCACTGAATAACCCTTCTGTCCTGATGGCCACAGATCTTGTGCAGACACGCAGGCTCTGTTTGCACTTCTGCTGTCCTTGCTGTGGGTACCTGTCATCTCTACACCCTGCTGCCAGCCTGGTGCAGGGGCTTGGGCTGCCCAGTGCCCATGCACAGGTCCATGTCTGCGTAGCAGTGGTTCTCTAACGATGGCTTAGTCTGGGAATTTTTGTTTTGGTTTTGTAGAGCTTTTGCTTAATATTTCTAAGGCTGGTTAACATGGAATCTTCTCGTTAGGTTGTATCAAGGAGTAAAAAGCCTGTTGTCACCTTTGCTCCTGGTGTCACACCAAAAAACAGTGCTTTGATATTGACATGGGTTGACAAAAACATGGTGCATGTGGACTATTAGATCAGTTACCACTTACCATCAAATCTACCAAGAACAGACATATGGGTAAACATCTTGAATTAACCGGGTTTAATTGCACTCTGTGCTGAAGCTATATTTAATTTTTTATTTTTTTCCTCTGAGCTTTAAAATGCGCTGTAATATTTACCTTTAGTTGTTTGTTTTTTTTTTTACCTTGAAACCTTTTAAATATCTTTTCTTCTGTTTATGTTTAGGCCTCCTGTCACTCATTTATTATTCTAATTGCCAGCATGTCTTTTCTCCTCAGCTTACAGCTTTCATCTTTCCGTTCCCTTGCCTTTATTTTTGAAGTCTTACCTCTTTTTAGGTAGTGTTTAATATACTCAGAGCTTCCAAATGGCCTTTCTCCTTCAAGACATTGTACTGATCATTGCAGCCTATGACCCAAAGTTCCATGTTTATCTGGGTTGATCTGGGTTTAGTTTTGGTTTTTAGTGTTTCTTGGGGTTTTTTTTCTCTTTCCCATACTGTTTTTTTGGCAGTCTCTCCTGTTAAATTCCCGGCCCTAATATCTTTCTAGAGACTAATCGGACTGTTGGTGAAAACTTCCACCTGCAAGCAATAAAGAGGCGAGATGTGAAAAAATCAGCCCTTTTTTGGCAGTAGAGGGAAGCAGAAGTGGGTTGATCTGGATCCATCTGGCGGAGCATGTCCTCCTTGTATTGAGCCGTTTCTCAGCGGCAGCGGTTGCCCTACGAGGGAAGCTCCGTCCACAGGACACAGGGCGGTGGGTTTGCAGCTCCAATGCAGCACATGGAGTCTCCTGTGGATGAGGAGAGGGATGCCGTGGGTGCCAGCCGGGCTCATGGGGTGCTCGCCCTCGGAGCGGGAGCAGGGCAGGAGAGTGGGCTCTTTGTAAGCTGGGTCTTGGTCAAAACATGGCCAGATGTGGTTACATCTCTGCCATGGTATTTGAAATTAGCTGTCACTTTTAACGTGGCTCGTCTCCTCAGGGTAACACACTGGGTTATTGCCAGAGGAGGGAACATAATCCCCTCCTCCTGTCTCTCAGGCTGGCATTTTATTGACTGAGTTACGTTTTTTCTCTGAGAAGAGGGCTGGTGCAGAAGGCAGTCTTCTCCTCAGGAGATGTTCAGCTGGATGCTCTAGGAAAGCCTGGATATCGCCCCTGAATACCTGCAATTTGCAAAATACTCTCCTTCGGTAGATTTATATAGTTTTTCCCCTATTTCTTTTCACATGCGAAGCCAGGAAAATGTGCAAGAAATACTTACTGGGGTGTCGAAACATCTGTTTGGAGAAGGTCCTTGTGGTCATATTGATACAGTGAGTGGCATCCTACCTGCGAGTACTCTTCTGCCTTAGGTTTATTTGAAACACAACAAGGGCATAAAATGAAATGGAGAGGAACATTTTAAAAAAGGCTTGGAGTTGGTCACAGCTATTTTTCTTTCTCTCCCAGATCCTTTCTTGTGGAAGTACTTGGTTTGGTTTGGTTGGTTTACTTGTCTTATTTTATTAAGCCTTATATCTTCATCTGTAATAGAGGCATCCTTCATTACTCCCTTTGCCTTACAAAGGCAAAATACCATGGATGTCACTGACTTCCCATAGTTTTAGCTGCTGGCTTTATTATCCACATTTTTCCAAAGTGTGCTGGGAGGAGCATGACTGACTGTCTGAGCTATTGATATGCTGGCATGGGGGCTGATTGTTAGAAATATTTTGTGTCTGGATGGGGGGAAAATTCTTGTGATAGACACAGCTGACTGCTAGAAGTCATGGACAAGTTGTGTAGCAACCTAAATGATTTTTTCATATTATACTTAATGCTTAGCCTGTACAGTTTGGGGGTTTGGGCTAGTTTTGTGTGTGTGTGTGATCTCTGGGGTATTTTTCTTAGGTAGAACATGGCTTGGGAAAGTGCAACCTCATTCTTAAGTGATGAAAGGGCACATGGAAAGTGAACAATGTGCTGATGTACATATCAGAAGAAGGGTCGGTTGTCTTGTAGAAGGAGACTACCTTCATTTTATCCTCTCTCTCACGAAACTGGTCCAAGCCTTGATCAGTACAGTGATGCTGTGGGGTTGGGCAGGGTCGCATGGTGGAGAAAGCACTAACGTGGCAGTCAGAAAACCTGTGTGCCTTCTTTTGGCTTTGTTACTGGCCTTCCGGATGGCATTGGGCAAGTCATTTCAATCCCTCAGCCTCAGTTTTCACCTCTAGCGTATGGGTCTACTAATGCTGACCACCTCTATTAGGAGTTTGAGTACTTCATCCCCAGGGAGGGGATTTGAAATGTTTCCAGTGTATAACATTTCTGCAAACTTTTCAGTACCTGAGAAATTTTAAGAACCTGATTAATCACAGGATGTACTGACAAATGTTTATAACGTCATTTTGTGCCTGAAGAATAGGTGTGAAACTGTATGTGAAAGCACTGGTAATTTTGGAGAGGATGCATGGTGCTTTCTGCTTTGAATGTGGAACTTTATGCACTGCTTTCATTATACCTGTTATTATAAATGAATCTTGTAAATACACTGATGAGAGTGTTGGGAAGGTGTTTCATTATTTTGGAGTCTCACTCTAAATATTTTTTTTTCTTTCAGAGACTTGAAGATAGAAAATCTGTTGCTAGATGAAGACAACAATATCAAGCTTATTGGTATGAAACCAGTTTGGTAATTCCAGTAATTAAAATTGGTAGTTTTATAAAGAGAGTTTTTGAGACTTCATAATCCTCCATGTGACAACTCCTAATGTTGCTGCAGAGAGGAGCTGAGAGAGTATAGATAGCAATCAAGCTGTTCCTGACAGCATCTTGGGGGAAAAAAAAAATGTTCCGAATAATTCAGCTTGAACTGGGTATGGGAATAATCCTACATCTTTTAACCAACAGCTTTCATATGCAAATCAGGAACTTGGTAAAGAAGTAAAAAATTGACACTACAGAAGTAATTTATTTTATTATCTTGATAATTTCATATTTACTAAGGGTTGGATTCTGCCCCCATATGCATATGCTTCTGCTGAAGTCAGTGGGAGTTGCACACATTTTTAGCAGCTGGTAAAATTTGGTCCTATATTTATATTTGTTAAATTTGCTTCCAGCACCCAATATGAAATTGGTTTAGAGGGCTGTTAAAAAATAAAAAAGATCAGTGATAGAGTCTTGATCGTATTTGGGTATCAGTTGTATGCAGCGCTCGATTCATTCAAGTTGTGCAGACATTTTAGATTAATCATCAGTGGGTACAGTCTCTCACTGCCTTTGTGTAACTGCCATTAATATTAATGTGGGCATTGAAAAGAAAATACCTCCTTCATAAAACAAACCCCAAACATCTGTTTATATTTATCTCCATGCCTACACTTTTGCCAACAGCAGTGTCTGTGATTGCAGACTGAAAAACTTGACTGACTTTCTGTCTTCAAAAGGTTTCATGATCTGAAAAGTGACAAAACACTTAACATTCAGGTCAAATGGACACTCACTGTAACGTGTAAATTGCATGCATCTCCAAACAAACAAGAGGAGGATGGTTAATGAAATCTGAAATGTTAAAAATTTACTTAGGGCATTCAGTCTTTGGAAATATTACCCCAACTTTTAGTCATAACTCTGTAGCGAATCAACCGACTCTGGGAAAATAATAGCAAAAGAGAACTCTGCATTACCTCAGCTATGGGTCAAGAGGATACAGATATGGTACCATGAATCATTCATCAGTAATGATGGATACCACCCATTATCTTGATTTAGGAGATAAGTGAGACCAGATGGTTTGCAACAGTGCTACATGAACATCTGATAGATTTAAAGAATTTCTATAACTTTCCTGTTATTGGGTGTTTGGTTCTACAACAGTATGTGAACTTGACATCCAAACGCAGACCTAATCAGATGATACGTGTACAATTAAAACTCACATGCCAAAAAATTACTTCAGAGCTGTTCCTGCAGTTTCATTTGCTTTGGTTGCATAGAAAGGTCTCCTCGCAGTGGGTGGTGTGGGAAGAACAGAGAAAAGAGACAGTTCGATCTTCCGTAGCCTCACCAGCGTTGAAATAAATTGTCCTCAGATCTGCAGCCTGATGTTTTAAGCAAAGCAGATTGAACACAGTGTGTATTTTAAAACAAAGCAATTAAATCCCACCATCCAACTGGGTATGTTATAGAAGAATAAAGGTTGCTTTATTAGTAATAATTTTGCTGTAAGTAAAAACAGGTTTAATATCACAGTCAGCCCATGCCGTATCTCGCTAGCAATGCTAGTGATCTCTGGTTGTTCACCCTGAAGAAGCAGTACCTCTGTTCTTCGTGTTCTGTCTGTTGTGCTTGCGGGGAAAGCTGGAGCAGGGGCTGCAGAAACTGGCCTCAGGTCCCTGGGCAACTTCTCCTCACCAGCACTTCTTTTTGCAGGTGGTAGCAGAAGCAGTGCTTGAACTGCCGCACAGCTTTCGATTGCCACCAGGGTTTCCCAAGACAATGAAATTTATCCAGCACACATCTATGGCTGGTGGAATAGACCAGAAAAATTATAGACCAGATAATTTACTCTTCTTCTTCCTGCCTGCCTGTTCCCTCACTCAGCTCGTTCAGCGCTCAGTAAAATATTTTATGTAGTCTGTCTTTCTAGAAATGTGATGGATCAGTTGTGTCATCACATAGTCCTGCCCAGGAAGGTTCTTCAGGAGTGAAGAATATGTTCTGAGGACTTATGTGCTGCTTTTCATGCTTGAGAGCAGAGACTGTAAGCTACAAAACCAGCTCACATTAACTGTTTTGGGGTGGGAGCTTGGTCTCCATGTCTTGTGCAGCAGCAAAAACACCAGTATCTAATAAAAATGTTACTCTTTTAATAACTGTGAAATGAGGAAAACCCACCATAAAGGAAAAAGAAAAGGTGAAATGAAGATTAAAAATGTACCAGGAAGTGACATTGAAAGTCCCTGCCTGCTCATGCATTTCCGTGAGAACTGAATCCCTTGAGTCCCTTTCTTCACCCAGCTGCTTAATGGCACCTTGCTTTTGTTACTCTTTGTCATGTAGCTAAAAAATGGTTTATAATATGTTCTTAGACAGTATTATTAGAAAAATTCCCTTTGCTTTGTTAACTTACTCTTAGCTGACTGTTACATCTCAAATCTAAAAACATAAGAACAGCAGACACGGGAAATAACTTGCTTCTCTTCATCTACTAGCCACCTCTTCATCTACCTTGTGGGGATAGCTGTCTGATAAAGATGCCATGAAAAGCCACTCAGGGGCCATGCGAAGTCCTTGGCATCCTGCTCAAGGGCCTGTGGCACCAGAAGGACCCTTGCCAATACGTAGCTCTGCTGGTCAGACTTGTCCATGAGCTTGGTGCTAAGGCTTCTGTTATTTAATAGCTCTTTCCCCATTCCAACTGTCACAGCTTCAGTGATAGCCATATATCCATAGCTTAATGTTGATTTCCTGGAGGTGTTAAAGAGTAGTAGTGTTATGGTAGTAGTGTATTGCGATACTTTGATAGTAGGAACAGTGGGGGTGGTGGAGTTTCCATGTCATAATATTTACTTTGGAAAACCAAGTGTGGCCTTTGATCTGAATTCTGTAGTTAGCTCAGCTTATTGAAAGGAAGCCCGAGACAGAGGCAGGAATGGCAGTGAAATTATCAGTGCTGGTGGTAATACTGTTCTTATCAAGATCAGCAGTGCATCCTTAATAAAAATCACACTGTGATCACGATGTGCTGCCACAGTGTTAATAACAAGATTCCCATTTATTTTGTGATGAAATCCCTGTCCCCAAAATATATGTGTTTGCACGCATTCTGCATTTCAACAGGTGCTAGGAAAAACAGAAGAGTATACCAGCCTAGATTAAACGAATGAGCTGAAGAAAGTGAATAAGATGTTTATAGTTTAAGCAAATAAAATAACAAAAACCTTCACTAGAGTATACCTCCACTGATAATGATAAAGGGATGCAGATTTACACCATCTCAGAATATAGCCCTTATATACTTTGATTGTAAAATATGATATTACAATCAAGTAATTTTGAGGTGGTATTACACAGTAGGGTAAAGACCATGAATAATACTGTGTGGAGATATTCTTTCTAAGAGTTTTAAAAAGTAATTTATAGTTGACATAACTTATCTCAGGCCATAGCTAATAAAACATTAATTAAGTAAATTGATCCTCGGAAGTATTCGTATAAGCCCCAGGGATAATACATATCTAGCAGAGATGATTAAGCAGTGTTCAGAGACAATTGTTTTCCATCAGAGGCAAGGAAATTGTCTTGATCCTCCCTTCAGTTTTGACAATGTTCTCCAGCAAAACCCCTTTGAGCCTCTGTAAATGTTAAATATGGTGATTTTTGTCTCTCTTGTGCTTGTCTCGCTCTCAGAGATGCAGCCAGTTAAGTGGAAAGCACTGTGCAGTCATTTGGGCACTCCAGCTCACATAGTCATCTTTATAATTGCATTTCTTTGTAAGCGCTATTATTTTTTTGCCTGGTTTTATAAGAGAACAAGGCTTATGTGACTGCCCTGTCAGGGCGCTTCTAAAACCCTGAGGAACTCTTGTCTGATTTCAGCCAAATTTAACATGGGGTGAAAGCTAAAGGACAGGCCATTACTTTGAGTCTTATGCAAATAAGCCCGCAGGTAAGGGAGAGGAACGCAAATTAATGACTCTGGAGAGAGTATTGCATGGGCTCAACAGTTGCCTGCAAGATGTGATGCTTTTAGCCCAGCCAGGCAGGTGAGTAGCACACACAGAAAGCTGCCGTTCTATGAGAGACATGGGTGCAAGACACAAGCCTGTAGGAAGAGGATTCAGCGGTCTGCTTCTCCTGACTGCCTCGTTTATGTATAAGACAGTTTTCATTTTAAACAAGCATGCATTCTGGGAATTTTTAAGAAGACTGGATCAAAAAAAAAAAAAGGAACAAAACAAATCTCAGTGTTCTTAATAGCAGTACTTTTGCTGTTGCTGCTGTCATCAATAACAAGTTACTAATAAATGTGAACATCTGTGATTGTGACCACCCTTGATCTGCTACTCCTGGACGTGTTGCCCAGCAGCAAAGGCCGTTCTCCCAGCCTGTCAGCTTTGCCCATGTCATCCTCCTCCTTGCAAGTTGTCTTGCTTCTTCCCCTTGTCACATCAAGTTGGTTGATTTCACTTTCAAGGCCCTTTGCAGCTTCTCCTCACCTTCTACGTCAGCTGTGGTTTCATAATTGCTTTCTCCCAAGCCAAGCGTTGGCTACCACTAGACAGGGTGGGCTTGTGCTCCCCTGGCTGCACGTTGCCCTCAGCTGCTTCTGCCAATGGTGCGACTGTGTCTGCCTTTCTTTCCTTTCTTAGTGGTTTAATTTTTTAAGATCCTTCCCTAAACCCAGCTCAGCCTGCAGCCATACCAGCACTGGAGCTGATGAGGGAAATTTTGGGAAGACCCTGCTCAGCACCAGCCTGGTCTTGGATTTGCTGAGAGCATTTGGGAAACTGCAGCCTCCTTCGGTGCAGAGAGGCTGCCTCTTGTCTCCGATCAGCTTGTGGTGCCAGCCTTTGCCAGTCCTTTGTTATTACTGCCAGCGAAAGAGCATCAGACACACCCAGGGGCCAGAAATACAATAATTCAAGGCAGAAGTCAGGGAGAGGGGAGCCAAATCAACACATTCCCCTTCTTGCTCCAAGATCTCCCTGTCCTATTTCAGAGCTGAAATGCTGGCTCTGCAACCCTGTGCATTTGCATCGCCACAGTACTCCCAGAAAGCAACCCCCACCCCGCCTTACATCTGATGCCTCATTTACACGATTTAGAGGAAAATGTTGAAGAAGTCCCACTTAAATTTGGCCTCCCAGTAACATACTGCAGCAGTATGGAATCCACAACAGCCCAAGGTGGCTTTCTGCCCCATGCACATCACATAGTGCCTGGGATAAGCTCAGCTCCAGTTGTTGCCATCCAATTCCCAGTGAAATGTAGTTGCTCTGTGTATGAAATTGATAATTGTGCACATTCTAAGACTTTTTTTTATTACTTGTGGAAACCTCTTGTTATTTAGTACCTCAGAGAAACAAATTGTATAAAATTTTTGCATGTGGATGTTTTTTTTTCTTAGGCAGTTCATTGCTTAGGTTTTGGAAAAGAAATGTGCTTTTTTTTCTTTGTGTGCTAATGCAATTTTACTGTATCTCTTTCATAACTCTATCTCTGTGCCTTTCACAGACTTTGGACTGAGCAACTGTGCAGGCATCTTGGGTTATTCTGATCCATTCAGCACCCAGTGTGGGAGCCCAGCATATGCAGCCCCTGAACTTCTGGCAAGGAAAAAATACGGGCCCAAAATAGACGTTTGGTCCATGTGAGTTACTTCTCTAGTTTCTAATTGTTATTACTGTCATAGTTACCCATGGCTCAAATGAGAAATGTTATTCATGTATTTGGTTACCCTGAGCAAGAAAATCTGTTAATTAAATAAGTATGACTCTCTGACCTAAATTGAGCAGATACTTTGTTTTGAAATAGATCTTTACATACCTGTATATAGATCGCTAGAACACATAGCATGGACAGATTGCAGTAAAGCACAACTGTTGATCAACAATGTTTAGACATAGTAGAAGACATGGCTCTGGCACAAGAGGACCAACAGCTATTTTAGTTTTCCCCAAAGGAACCTCAAGCATTCACATGGGCTCCATGCACTATCTGCAGTCAAGTCTGACAAGAGATGTGAAATCGAGTCAGGTCATCACTTTGAAAGCACAGTCATTAAAGGGGAAATAAAAATGGCCAGAAAACTTGGCCTGTTTGATCTTACTAGTGGTCAGGCAAAAGAACAGACAGAAGTCCCTGGTGCCAGAGGTAGAGGTAGCTACAAAGATGTTTTGGAGTCAATGAATTTGTCTGCAGTACTGTTGTAAACAGTGCAACTCCCACTACCCTCCTGTTGGCCATGGACATGGTGTCAGTTATCCTAGTCAATCCCGGAGAGGAATCGGCTGAAATCAGTTGAGTTTTAGCTTTTGGTTTAGTATCGATAGATGTTCCCTCAATAAGTGGGGGATAATAACATTTGTATAAATTTCAATGGAGTAACAGAATTTTGGTAATTCCCAAGTTGAAGTATTTGGAATGCTTGGAAAATGTAATGTACTGTATAAGTACTACTACTGCTAAGAAAGATTTGCCGTAGTTTATGTGACTAGGACCTGGCTCAAATTCATCCCTCAGTTTAACCTGGTGGGTCCCCTGTTGCACCTCAAGTCTCTTTAGAACTTCCTCTGCGGAAGCCTAATTTGCAGTCTGTCCTCCAAGGGGACCCACAGCTTAATCATTGCATGACTACTGAATTTCTCACCAGCAATGGGTCATCTGTCCACATCAAGGGTGAGAGTACCAGCCCTGAGGAACACAGGCAAACAGAGCACAGTCATTTTTGTAAACCATTTAAACTTCTCCAGTAATAATGTCCTGCTCTTTTAATGAAAAGGAAAAGAAAATATGGTTAACTCCTACCCTTCCTCATAGTTGAACAAATGGTGTCTGTGATCACAGTTCATGATAGTACACCAGTTTAGTTTCTTTCTGTTCACATAAGTATTCAGCAGGCTGGGGAAACAAATTCCCAAAAGGGAGAAATTCCACTCAAATTGAATTTAAAGCCCTTTTAAAAGGAAAAAGAACAAGAGTGCCCAACCCACTTTTCAGTGCTGATTTTGCTGGGCATAAATAAGCAGTAAATTTTCTGCTCTTAAAAATGTAATTGTTCACACCTGATCTTTGGGTTGCACCAGAGGCCATGGAGGTCAGTGGAAACCTTTGGGCATTGAACCAAGACCTGTGATGTCCCCGTTGGTATGGACAGTCCTTCCACGCCCAGCGCAGCACTGGGACAAGGTCCCTGAACGCAGTATGTTTATGCAGCCTGAGGAGAGACTTAATTGTGGCGTGGCATTTAGCTGAGGAGTTGCCTAAGAGCTGGGCTTGGTTCTGTGGCTCGCAGCTTATGTCCTACACATTGTGTGACCCTCCATGAGCAAATCTCTGGGAATTCTTGCCCAAATCATTGTGTGCGACAGGAGACCTTATTTTTTTTTCTTTTTTAATAGTTGTCAAACATTAAAGATGAAGTACAGTCACTAAAACCTAAGCCTACATTTTCCCTTGTTCCTGATGATTCTGGTTTCTTTTTCTCTGTTTTCTTTTAGTGGGGTGAACATGTACGCAATGTTGACTGGAACATTACCTTTTACTGTGGAGCCATTCAGCTTGAGAGCTTTATACCAGAAAATGGTGGACAAAGAAATGAACCCTTTTCCCACCCAGCTCTCTACAGGTAATCAAGGGGGTGTGCTGAGACCTGTTCATATCCAATTGGTCAGAACCATTGTGTTGAATTCTAGATTGTGACTCATGCTGCCAACATGGCACACTAATTGTGGAAAAATACTCTTTTTTTCATTTTAGCCTCCAAAAGATCTGCGGGAGTTGCTGTAGTATAACTCCTTTTGTTTTGAGTTCTGTATGTAAGTTGGAGAAGCACCCAGTTGTGCTGAATATGAGAGGAACAAATCTGTGAAAATCTGTGAAATTGCTTTTGTAGAGTAGTTGGTCAGTTGTGCACATTCAGATGATTTTAACGTAGGGCATGGATGCATGAACACATTATTTTGGAATAACAAATTCCTGGGCATTATCATGATTAGGGTTCAGTGATAAGCTACCTTGAATGACCTCACATTTATTATGGAATAATGACATGCACACAGAAAGTTATTTTGGGACCGTGGCCTGTGATAACCTTTTTGTGTTCACAAAATGCAAAATTGTTGATGTACTAGTATTAGAAACATTAATTCCTGTGCAAAGCCATGTCACTAGGCAACAGGATAGTTTTTCAGCTTATAGCAAGACTGTTGTCAGCATTTGGAACAAACTCTGCTTTGTAGTTGGATTTTATTTTTGTATGCTAAGTATGTTCATAGAGAATTTCTGTTCTTATCTGGCAGCCTGTTTACAAGGGACATTCAATAAAATCAAAAGATTGCAAATAGTAAAAAGGTAACAGAGCATACATTTTCACTTAGTACACTAAGGATGGCAACCATTGTCATGGGGGATAAGAGAAAGCCCTTGGAAGTTCTGTCACAAGATTAATTTTCCAAGTACAGATTTACCTGCGTACAGGAGTAGTTAGTTAAGGACTTTCTCACACAGGTTATCTGTGGATCAAGCGGAGTACATTGTTCCTTGTTCACTCATCATCTGTATGAAGTACACTTGTCCTGCCAGCAGTTCATATTGCTGGCATGTTGTAAAGTGGTAGGTTTACAAGTGAGCTGGGATGCTGCAACTCTTGCCGTCTATTTGATGCAATTAGAGAGTTTGGTATTTCCATTCTGGAGACTTCCCATTAGGATTCAGTTGCACAAAATGGCTATTTTAATGTTCTAGCACACGCTTTAAAGCCCCACTGAGTAAATTAAAAGAAAGATTATACTGACTGCATCGTGCTCTACTGATCTAGATGCCAAATCCTGCCTCAGTTGCAAAGTTACTCTTGAATTCAAGGACTTGCATGTGATAGTAAACACAAGTTTGGCAAAAAATTTACCCAACTTACCTCCTAGAGTGAGGCTTTTACCAATAAAGAGCAGTTATGTGATAGCTGTGTCGTGTCTTTGAACCAATGGACTGTTTTCCCAATCATTGTTTTCTTTCAGTCGTCTTTAAGTGGGCTATTTCACTGACTTCACCTGGATAACTCATGCATTAAAGGCTGAATCACCCATGAAAGGCCTGTAGAAGACCAGACCTTGGGTAGCAAAAAAGATAACGTTACTTTTGACAGGTTTCATTTTACTGTTTCATTCATCCTACCATTTTATAATGGAGATCAAATTTTCTCACAAATGCATCTCTGTAGCATCTGTAGCTCACTGACAGTATAGTCTCCAGTGAAAGTGGTATTTTGTTTATCCTGTGAGAACTATAGCAGCTTGAATTTTCAGAGGTGATGGCAAATTAATGGAATAGATTTAAACGTGTTAACCTTTACTCACTGTGGACAAAGGTACACATTGGTTCTTGATCTAAGTCAGTGGCCTTGCGCGTTCACTGACATGGCAGACTGTGATTTAAGATGACATTTGTTCTTGCCACGGTTAGGCTTTGAGTCAGTAGGTAGAAACTCTGCTTTTCTGCTCTGTGAATTGGTGTGTTCGTCAACTTCATAGATTTATGGATCTTTTTCTTTAATCGGGTTTTCTTTTTCTGTAAATTCACATGTAGAGTAGAATATTTTTGCCGGAGTCTGTTTTGCTTGTTCAGTACATTGTTTTTCAATATTTAATTTCACAGTTACTGAACACACAGTCCCATTGTAAAAGTAGCCAGCCTTATCACTAAGCAAGAGTATATTTTATTTATATTAGTTAAAATGTTGGGTGACCATGAGCGCCCAAAGCGACTGTGTAGCAACAGGGAAAATTTGGAGTTACTGTTTGATTTTCCCATTTAGGAAACCATTTTTCATTAAGCTTCTTAAACAATACAGCTATCTGATTATTGATTTTAGGTGAGCAGAGTTCAGTTGTTCAGGGAGTTGATATTCACCTTGCACACATTCCTTTTTTTATCCTCAATTTACCGCTTCTGTGTGTTCACAATCTGCCTTCTGGAGCAGAGAAATGAAGTGGAGATGAGAAGAAAAGCCATCGTCTATCCATGCCTGTAGTTTGGAGAAAGGATTTTTTTAGGTGGAGCTCACTCATGGCTTGTGGAATGACCTCCTCGCATTTTCTCTGGCTGGTTTTGTAAGCAACGCCTGTATAACTCATTTTAACCAGGCACACCCTCACAAGACAAGCAAGACACTTGTTTGTGAGCAAGACACTAAGTTGGTTTTGTTCATGACAAGGAACATGAAGACAACTGAGGTCTTGTAATCTCCACTGAAGCACTCTCCGTTTCTGGCCATCAATGAGCTCAGTACACTCAAGGAGGTTACGAGAGAAGTGTAGATTCTCATGGTGCTGGTCTCTCATTTGTCAAAAGAACAAAGTTTGCCCCAGATTTACACCATGGGAACAAAATTCCACCGAGTGCAGGTCACCGGCTAATGAGATTAGTACTGTCCTCGAGCTCATCGTGAATAAGGTCTCGCATAATGAAGCCCTGGCGGGGCAGTTCACGGCACCTTGTTTGCCAGCCTACTTGGTGCAGCAGGAAAAACGGCTTCAGGCACAGTGCGTCCAAAAATTGGTTAGGCAGCTTCGTGTTTGCTTCCTGGGGGATTAATTTTGCTGTCTTACTGGGGACAGTCCAAGGCTAATGGGAAAAGGCTTCTCTCCTCCCTGTACCATCTGACAGCTCAAATCAGCCAAGGTGTTGTTACTCATCTCCTCCACGTCGCCTGGGTCTAGCCAGCCAGGGAGCCTCCTGGCGGGGGGATCTTCTCTCCAGAATTAGGTTCTCCCGATCTGGATCCATTGATCTTTGTGGTGCTTCATAAGCCTCATTTGATTAGCTTGCCTTTTGCCCAGGGGAAAAAAAAAATAATTTTAAGGAGATGTTAGCTGATTTAGTATCTGTTAGCTGATTTAGTATTTAGTATCTAGCTGATACTCCCAGCTAGAGCTCAATCTGGCCACAGTC
>NW_010520944.1:0-11056 GCF_000687285.1 Phaethon lepturus
TTTGAAGGTCCTTTCCAACCCAAAGATTCTACGATTCCGTGATTCTATTACCTGAATCTTATGCTATTCCTGTGGAGTTCCTTGCCACTGGATACTCTGAATTATCAAAGTTCACTGTAATTAGTTCCAGATGAGTTTGTGAAAGAGGAATCCCCTGAAGATTACTAAATAGAAAGAAACTGAGTCTGGTTTAGGAAGCTCCTGAATTGTAAATGGAAAATTGTTGGGAGAAGTATCACATCTGTCGAGCTTTTTTAGTCCTTGTCGGAGGCAACACCAGAGAAATTTTTGGTCAAACCCACTAGAGCTCCTTTTAGGTTCCCATTGAGGTAAATCAATTTTTCCAGCATTGTAATACTTTTCTTGTTTCATGAATTTTGTCATCTAATCCAAACATGTCATGAAAGTATTGCTGCCTATCTTTCAAGTTCTCATGAGCATCATTTTTGTGTAAATCACTGGACAAAATCTTGAGTGTTGACTCTAAGGACTCCCCTACTGTATTGAAACTACAGTTTTATAACCCATAAAACTGACTGCCATGTAGCACAGCCCTCAGAACAGTAAGCATTGCAGAAAAATCAATGTTACAGATAATAGTGATAATAATCCTTCCTCAGCAGTGGGGAAGATGTAAGAAACGTGGGCAAAATGTGCAGATGTAAAAAATGTGGGCACGTTTAGTTGTTTGGTAAATCAAATGTATGTAATTTCACCTGATCAAATACCAAGCTGGACTGTGGTACGTTTTCAAACTCTAAAAAACTGCAACTGGAGCTACATAAGCTGCATTCATCTGCGTTGAGTGGTCAACTCTGCTAATGTTTCTTAAGCTTGTAGTTAGGGGAAAGGGGAGGTATTTCAGGGAGATGCATGAACAGTCAGTATGGTGATATATGTGTATGTACACATATATATATATGTTTTTTTATGGGGTGGGTGGACTGACTGTTGCTTAAATAAAACCTTACATCATTCCTAGTACTAAAAACAGGTGTGATAATGGTGTAAAAAAAATGTGGACCAGCATTATTAGAATATATAATGCCCAGCAAAGCTGCTTGACAATGTCTCACCTGCATCACACGTGATGCTGAGTTAACTGCTCCATGGCAGTCTTCTGTCTGCTAAGGTTTAGTCAAGTAGTGTGAAGGCAGCTGCTTGCACTTGGACTTAGAGGAAAATTTTTGTCAGTGAAAGTTCATCTGCCCAGAAATACCCTTTGAGTTTATTTGGGAGGGTGTTGTTGGTTTTCTTTCCATATGAAGAAAACCACAGATAACTAGACTGTCTATTTTGGTTAATTGCAAGCCTATTTATTGGTGTGCTTTTCCTTTATTCACCGCTGTTTTTACAAACTTAAAAGACATTGCTGATTTTCTGATATGTTTGTTCTAGTAATTGAGCTTTTGTTTCATTAAATACGACAAATTATCTGACCAAAATGGGTGAAGAGAATTCGAATAGCTGAAACTAAATGCTGCCAAAGTTTCAACTCTGTATGAACCCTTTACAGTACTCATAATGAAGCAATTGCTACTGACAAAGATAAAAGCAGAATTGTAAACTGTACAAACATTCAGCATCTGGCAAAAAGCAGGTATCTTCAGACCATCTTTATTGTTTCAATGCATATATAAATTCACATGTTTGTATTGAGTAGCATTCATTACATAAAATTTATCAGAATTACTCAGGGTATACTCCATAGAGATCTTGTTAGCTTCAGTGAGCTTGATTCTGGTTTTACCTGTGGTAATTTTTTTCTGGTGAGATGGCACCGTATTTATCAAATTTCTCCATCACACATTGATGAAGGTAACAAAGTCAGATCATTGTATATCAAAAGTATAATAATCTCGATATCATATTTCTCCATTTCCTTCATCTTTGTATACACAGCTATTTCAGTGATCTATGGTTTCAACTGTCTAGAGGTGCTAGGTTATGATTAATATTGTGGTATTTGTCCTTAGGTGATGTTTATGCACTAAAAGCAGAAATCACGGTGTTAATTTTTGGCATGTTCTACTGCCTGTACTTTGTCCTTCCACAATTAGCTTTCTTCTCTCCCTTGCCCCCCATGTGAGTTGAACCATATTACAAAATAATACAAAAGACAAGTCATTATTTGAGATAATTCTCTTCATTTTTCACTTTGGTCTATGTACAGCATTTAGAATTGTATGCATCAGTGATCACTAGTTGAATTTCATACGTAGCTGAAGTTTACTGCATGATTTTGGGATTTAAACAAAAAGATGATATCGTTCCATTTTTCTTCATAAAGAATGGGTCTTCCACAGGCCCTACATTGTAGGTACTGATCATGTACAGATCCTTTAGATCTCCGGTGACATGAAATACCTGAGTCTAATGCCATTGTAAGGCACCACTACCCACCCATGATGCCTCCTCAAGTCCTACTAGAGGTCTGCAGCTGCCTAGGGCACCGCATCCTCCCACCCACTGAGAGAAAGCTCACAATCCTGCACGCACCACTATTTACAAATGGCCAGGCTGGGGAGGCTTTGTATCATGTCCTCAGATACAAGTGTCAGAACGGGAGTCCCTTCATGGTGATTAGAGCTGAGCTTTCAGACACCTTTGCTTAGGGAGTATGATGTTCTTAATGCTGTAATGGCTGTTGCTGTTTTTCAGTAAAAATAGGCAGGGGTTTTTTTTCCACACTGCACAGAAAAAGAAAAGCCTTGTTAACTGCTTCTAAGAACTAAGTTTCTTCCAATACTTCGGTTTCAGTGCCTCTAGCCCTAGCTTACCACTCCCTCAGCATAATGGTAATTTTCACAGGTAACACAATCTCTCATTATAACTCACTAAGAAAATACATATAGTTGTTAAATGTTATGTCACATTATCAAGCAAAGGTTGCAGAACAGCCCAGACTTAGGTTTGCGCCCAAGGTATTGGGCTTTAATGGAGGAAATTTTAGGAACGCGCTGCCTGCTCATGTTGTGCTTTGCTTCCAGTCATTCCCTTGTTTATAAAAACATACACATGCATTTCTGCATGGCTAACACAGAGAGGGGCAAAGCCGGGCCGAGCACCTCGGCCCCTGAAACGTGCAGACCTGGGCAAACACGGACTTTCAAGTCTGCTGTGGCTACAGAGTCAACACGGGGGCCAGCGCGGTGTACTTGGCTGTTGGCCACAGGAGCATGTCGGGGCAAAAGCTAACTTCTGCTTTCATTTTTGCAAACTTTGTCCACACAGACGTCTTCCTGCCAGCATTCCCTAAATCTATTATGCTGTGAATACAGTAGGGGAAATAAACTGCTGCTGTATGTGGGGGTGCTTAAGGATGGCTTCTGCATTTATTTTTAAGGTGAATGAAGTTAACTGGTGCAAAGTCTGTCTTTGGCAGGCTCCATACTGAGCGGAGGTTGTCACCCAGCGTTCTGTAGGGTCAGATGCCTTCTCACGTGTGGCTTGCAGTGGAAGTAACAGCAAACAAGAGAATATGCTATTCGTATAATTCCTAAACAATTCTATACATTGCCAGAACCATACCAGTTTTTTGTACTGATAATGCTTTTGTTCTTTTCCTCTTGCCTCTCTATTCTTAAAAATCCATTTCCTCCTCGAATTTCCAGAGCTTGCCAAGAGCTCTCCTGTGCTTCCCCCAAGGTCGGTGCGTTTTCTGACACCATGTGTGCTCTTCCCATCCGCAAAACACCTATGCCCAATTTGCTGAGCTGGCTGTGCACCCCGGCCCCTCCGGCCCCCAGCCCCGCAGCTGCCTGTGCCTTTCTGCTGGTCTCTTGGCCCAGGGAGGGTCCCAAAAGCCCCGAGACCCCCACCCAGCTGGGGCAGGAGAAGGGCTGCCCATCGCTGGAGAGCAAACGTCAAGGTTGGCCAAAGACGGCGCAACGTGGTCTTGGCGTCGGTAACGCTCTAGGAAGTGTCCTTCCCCGGGCGCAGCAGCTGAAGTGCTGTGTTTGTGCTTTTCAGAGGTCCCCTTGGTCCTGTACCTCTTTGCCCTGATTTCCGTCACCTGGCTGTGGGGAGGACTGCACATGGCTTACCGGCACCTCTGGATGTTAGTCTTCTTCATCATCTTCAACAGCCTGCAGGTAAGAGCCGGCGCCTTTTCCTTCGGTCCTCTGCCGAGCTGGGGGTCATCTCCACCGCTCACGGCACGTTTGGCATTTGGGCTTCACCAGCAGAACAACATCCAGAAACAGGTTGTGACACGGTGGAAGTGTTAATTATGCATTCGGTTTATTTCTCAAATTAACATATAGGGTGCATATTAAAGCAAGGGATGCATTGTTTCGAAACAGTAGCAGTCTAGTTGCATAGATCTGATTTCATAGCTAATACACTGTGAAAAAAAATTTCTTGCTTCTGTATGCAATGTGTTACTGAGGTAATTATACCACTAAAACCAAAATATCTGCAGCCTTTGCAAAAACACTGAGTATGTAAATTTTATGTATCTGTTAACCCTAATATAAAAAAAAACCACAAACCCCAAAGATTTAAAATTATATAACCCTAATATTGAATTTTTTTCCATTGTGAGAGGTGAGCCTTGAGGCTTAGCTTTTCTCATACATACATATTGGTAAAGCAAGGATCTTTTCATTGAAAAAAATCAAAGATAGACTGTGAGTTGGTTATTACTTATAAAAAAACGCAAATAGCCCTTTGCAAAATTTTACAGATGTGTTTCCACTTGACTTAGTACTGCATTACACTGCATTCAATGCCATACTGCACATTGCAGAATTTGTTACAGAATAGAGATGAGTATATAGGGATGGTAAAATGCCTCTGATGTCTGAAAACAGTGAAATTAAGAGAAACTAAAAAATATATATATACAACTCTATGGTGTGCAAATTCCTTTGCTGTTTTTATAAAAGAAATATCTGTGACACCATGCATTATTTTCCAATATTAAAAATCTCTATACCTCATTAAAAAATTTAAGATATGTATTTTCTCAAAACAGATTTATTTTAGATTTTAATTCAAAAAGTGGGAAATTCCTGAAGTGGCAATCGAATATTTTCAAAAAGCACATCTCAGGAATAAATGCTTTTTTTAACTGAGAAGAAATATGTAGCTTATTCTCCTTATAATACATTTGATTATTCAGTATATATTGTTGTTTAACTCTTCTATATATATTGGCATGTGTTGTCTCAAATTAGTTATGAAGTTTTTCTGTGAAGTTAAGTGAATAGATTTGCTCTCGTAATTGTCTACAGCATAGACATAAAATTGCTTTTTTGCAATGAGGCTGCCACAGCTCTGCAGGACTGTCAGTAGTATCAAAGCACATTCCCTCCCTTTCCTCCCCTCCTGCAAAATCTGGGAGTACAGGCAAACCCCCATGGGAGTTTCAGCGCTACAGCTGTAACTACTACAGCTTTATAGTGAAACTTAATGCACTGATATAAAGCATAAATCTGTGGTGATGTTGGTGTACGTACATGTACATGTACATGTACATATATCTCTATATACTTTCATATATGCTTCCTTACTGTCTCTCTATAAAGAATTATTACTCGAATCTGATCTGGGTTTGTGTTGTGTAGATCTCTCTCTCTCATACAAATTTCTGAAACAGGTAATTTATTATAATTGAGATTTTATGGCAGATGTAAACCAGGGCCAGATCACTGTAATATGCATGGATATTTGCTTTAAAATAACATTACTTTATTGCCAGTACTTATTTAGAGAAGAGTGATAGCAGTACTCTGTGAAAATTGTCATTCTTGGCCAGCATGTTGACCCTTTTGTGTAATTTCCAGAAGAGATTTTATATTAGTCTGCTTTACATAAATTGAAATTTCATGTTGTCCAAGTAAATTTCAAAGCCATAGAATTATTTTTATTTTAATTAATATGTTGTCAGTTGCAAGACACCAATTCATGCAATAGGATCAAGAAGTAAAACAGGATGTTCAAAGTCAGTTGTGTAAAATATGAGGCCCACAAGGTCTGCAGGGGATTTGTTGCACTAGTAGTCCAGTATGATAGCAGGTGATATGGAAAACAGAGCTACAAAAGTATGCCTAGAATAATGTTTAAGTCAAGACTGCTATTGGAGAGGAACCACTGAATGGCTCCAAAGTTAGCATTTTGTTTAAGTCCAGCTACAAATGAGATGGTACCAGAAATACTTGCTTTTCTCAATCTGTGTGAAGTTTTTCAGTTGGGTAAATTTAATGCTCTTTATGTAGTTTTGTTTCCATTCATGCACTCTAAAATTTTTGAACTTTAGGAGGTTTTGGGGGGTTTTTTATTGGCTATTCTTTGATTGTTGACTGGTCTCTTATAAGCATTGCCTGTCCATACAAAAGTGAAATGCCAATAAGACTTGCGTAAGTAGTACATAACTTTTCTGTGCTTCTGCTGGAACTTTTTGGGGGCTATTATAATTTCAGAAATATTTCTACCATAATCTCATGCAACTGAAAGAATACATATTTCTGTATATATTGTTTTGGTACTCAAGGACCTGACATAAATAACTTTCATTATCAAGAGCCATACTCTTCTGTCAGTGTGTCTTGCAGCAAGTCATGTGCAAAGATCAAATAACCCCAATTGGCAGGTGCATTTCTAATCTTTTAGAGGTGTGACTCCAACTGCATCTCCACCCTCAATTAGACAGCTGGGAAATACATATTCAGAAACTTTCTTTGAAATCCTTCAGAGGAGCTAGGAAACCAAAAATTAAGAAACCGAATACTACAAGCTTCACCCCCACGGGCTGGCTTGCCTTATGTTGTTATCATTGCTGTGCAACACCATGCGTGGAGCACAGCCTTAGTTTGAAACTCATGGCAATGCCAGACTGCCTGCATTGCCCTTCTGCCCATAATTCCTACTTTAACTCTCTACCAAGATGAGCAACTGCTTTACCAATAGATATCATCTCTTTTGTATTGGGATCAATTCATTTGGCTCCTTGACTTAACGATAGATAGTAATATCTGGGGAATAACTGTAGATGTCAATGGGCCTGCAGAAGATACTGCAACATCTCTATTGAAATTGAAGAGAGATACAATTTTGAATTCAATTCAATTCACATTGATCTTCTACATGAAAAGGAGAAATCTGTTATTTTTGTTATACCTAGCACTAGACAATCTGTAAGACCTCAAATATAAAACAAACGTTCCTTTATTGAAAGGAGACGCAAAAATTTCAAATGTGCAATCTCTTCCTTGTTAATATTTCAAATTAAAATGTGCAGGTCTGGAGTTCCAACTCAAACAGCAGTAAATAAAAACTTTTCCTTCTGGCTATGAGGAGGTCAAAAGAACTTCACACTTCGTGTTTTAAAAACTTTTTTTATCCTTTGCTGGAGTTTTCAGACATAAAATGTCATAGGACAGTATCCATTACCTTTTATTACTACATATTGGAAATTACTTTTTGAAGTATAAGGTTAGCAAATATTTAAAAGGAAAATATACCTTTTTAGTGTTGGGTACCCTGAGAACAGTAAAAAAAATACAGTAGCTCTTTCACAGTACTACAGTTTTTATATTAGCTTGTTTATTTTAATCGTGATTGACTTCAGTGCTTTGTAAATCTCTACAATAAAAGAAGTTTAAATAACATTTCCTGGAACACCCCCACATTTTACATAACTGCCTCACATACATTGTTCTCCTGTTTTGAAGTTACCATTTATGTAATCAGGAAACAGAAAAACTGACACGTGATTCAGGTGACCAGACATGCAGCGTGAAATGAAAAACAGGGAAGGAACAAGGTGATGAGTCTGTGAATTTCCTTCACCTATGCTTTTCATCAAAAAGCCAGGCACACCAAATTGTCTTATTTAGAGAAAGTGCCAGTGTGCAAAGCGTTTGTGTAGGGGAAAATCATGTATTACAAATACTGCACACGGAGTAAATGAAGGCTGTGCTGTAAGCAGGTACAGCTTTACGAAGCTTTGGCAGACCACACTCCCACTAACGAGGGGCTGGTCTGGGGGACCGTGCTCCCTGCTGAGAGGTCCTTCTGGCCACCAGGCTCTGCAGAGCCAGGTTCATCCGTGGAACAGACAGCTGTCTCCAGTGTCCTTTGAAGCTTTAATCACAGCCCAGCCAGTCGGGAATGTGAGAATAAAATGGGACTTAGCAGAGGATAACACGTTTTAACAGCGATTTCAAGAGGAACTAGCTGTCCTTTAGTGCATGCTGTTGGCATCTCATTCCCATGCCTTGTGTCCTTATCAGCTCTAAGAATTGATAATGATTGTTAAAACGAGGTTGTTTTTCTGCAATAAAAGGTTGTTTTACCATTTATTGGTAGGCTTTTCTGTTATACAACATACCCTGTTTCAGCTGGAAAGCAATTCAGTGTTCATTAAGAGCTTTTCCCCAGCAGTTTACAAGAAACAGAGACCTGCTTCCCTGCTGCTCAGGAGCTGCAGAACGTGTAACGAAGTAGAACCTGACCCATTAAAACGTGTTGGATATCCAAATGGATTCAACCCAGGAGACTGGAAGGACACTGCATGTTACCCAATTTAGTTGTTTAGCCTTATGGCATACACTTCCTAGGAAATGCACTTGACTGATAGAAGAATCTTCTACTAAGGACAAATTGTTTCCGAGCACTTCCTGCGGGAAGCGGTTCTCGTCAGAGCCGAGTTTATAGTACGAGCTATTGTAGTGCATGGAGGGGAAAGCCAGCCCTTCCCCTGTAACTTCATGAATAAACATGTAAAGTGCTGTATGGGGGGACAGTAGGTGATTTACCAAATAAAACATCAATTCAGAGAAGCATGGAGGCAGAAGGATAAGAAGCATGTTTAGGATATCAGATGCTTTGAGCCCTTCGGCACTATGCTCCTGACAATCCTACACAGGCAGCATCCGCGTCACAGAAACATACTCCATGAGCTCATGTAAAAGGCTTTGGCTTCTCATCTTTCCACTTGCAAAACCAACAGGAACATTTACCTCTATTCTTTACACATGATTGCCTCCGTGGATTTATTCACAAGGTATTTGCTGGGGTCAGGAGTGAAAGGATAAGCTGCTGTCTCGCGTGCTCCTCTCTAAAGGTTGGGATTTCACAAGCCATTTTTCCTATGCTATACTTATATAAACGATCGCTGTGTTTTTCATGCGATTAGGGGAGTGTTTCTGGTTTGTATAGCTAACGTCAGCAGCAGCGTATTTGCCATTCGACGGATCCAAAGTTCAGGGCAGTGGGTGGATCTCTTCCCGTTGTTTGCAGAGGGGTTGGGATGAGGCTCCAGACCCGTTCTGAAGCTCGTCCCTACAGCCGGCTTTCTTAGTACAATCTTGATTATTCTTTGGCTGTATTTCCAGCAAACTGCACTGCACACTCCCACCTTCTATTTTATAATCCAGGTGTATCTACACTGCAAACTACAAGGTATTAGATACCCCATAGCTACCGCTGTCGTGGTTTCCTGTACCTTCTGCTAAGTCCCACCACGCCCTAGCCCCAGCAATAAATAAATTAATTTTTTCATAAGTGATTCTGAATCAAAGCCTTGCTCTTACGGAATACTGAAATGTTACCCATCAACAGTATAAAATTTTTTTAGCAATTTTAAATCAGGAGAAAAGCAAATCAAAGCTGGGGGTATCCCATTACTAACGACAGTATTCAAAAAGATCTTGTGTGGTTGTTTTGGCTGAGGCAGATAAGAGTAAAATGCCTTTGCCCGTTCTGTGTTTGAACACACCAGGATGACTCATGCCCACATCATGACCAACAGTGTTACATGTTAAATACGTCTTCCCATGAAACACAGGAAAAATCTGGAAGACTTGACTGGTGGTTTTCCAAACTGGGCAAAATGGCTGACTTGCCCAATACAACAATTTTTAAAAGTCAACTTATTTGTGGTGGATTACAGTAAGAGAAGATTCAGGAGTTAGGTACAAATGTTTGAAAAGCTCACGGTACCTTTAACAAGAAAGACGAATGTACAAAGAATGAGTGAGCAGGTGCACGCCCACACCTGGCATTGGCTGGAGTAGACGTGATTCACGAAACTTCATTAATTAACTAGCAGAGACAAACCAGAACGGGAGCAAGGGCTAGCTCAAGTAGCAAAGGAGATAAAATATCAAAGAAAACTAGTAGATGTGGTGGCAAAAGAAAACCGTTACAATGAGGAATACGTCATTCATGGAACAACAGGAAAAAAAATGTAGCAAGAGAAATCAATATGCAGTGGTTTTGTAAGTACATTATATTACTGTGGTAAAGAAAATAAACCAAAGTATATGGTTTATAAAGCTGATGCCAGCTGCAAATGCAAGATATGTCTTTTTCTAGAACATTCTATTTAACTCTGGGTCATAGTCAGGGGACACTGAGGACACCGCTATAAATAGGTTCCCTTCCTGTTTCATATGGCATCTTCCGAAAGCATCTCCTCCTGATGGGTCAGAGATGGACTAGATGATCCCGTACAGCAGTTCTCATGATCAAAGCCACACAAAAACAAACAAATCAAGTACTAGACTGATGAGAGATGTGCGTAAATGTGGTGGGCTGCAAAAGGTTGCCTAAAGATTTTTCAAAAAGTGATTCTACACTGCAGATAAGCCCAACGAAAGATGATGAAGTCGTCATAGTATTGCCAGGATAAGGTGAACTACAAGCAGAGTATCAAGAAAAGCACATAAACTCGTTCAAGTAGAAATAGTACAAGAGTACAAGCAATACCAAACCCTATTCTGTCAGCTGAGCGCATAAACCAAACAGTTAAACACAGCTCAAAGAGTTTGTACACTATCCCAGAAATAAAATAAGATACACATCCAAAGCAGGCATTGCATTTGACATCTGTACAATAAAGTACATTCCTACGCTGTTTCTGGGGGCTTGGATTCTCTTCCATCCATGCTATACCTGGAAGGAAAGAAAGTAGTATACTCAGTACAGTTCACTTACGTAGTAAGTGAACAACAAAGGAGTAGAAAAAGAAGGTGTTTCTGTAAAGTAAAAAGCCCTGAAAGTTTGTTCAGCATGTGTATTTATTTTTTTAAAATTTATTTTTAAAATT
>NW_010520945.1:0-5755 GCF_000687285.1 Phaethon lepturus
GTTGCTGGCTGGGGCTAAACCACGACAGGGTAACACAAGACTTCCAGCGGGATGTTTAGTGGAAGAACCACAGGTGGGGAAAGGGAGGGTTCAAGGTCATTTGGGGAGGGACAAGTGTAGGAAAAAACAACATGATGGAGTGATAAAGGGATAAAAGGGATAAATGTCTGCCTGGCCATACCCTGTGCCTGACCAGTGGAGTCTGCCCTGTCTCCTTATTAAACTCTAACTCTTTTCCTGGGTGAGGGTCTCTATTTTGTGTGCATGTGTGCAGCTGGAGGTCTAAGAGCCAGTAACTGCAGAGGGGTGATGGGTGGGAGGAGCTGCGTGTCGGTGGTGCAAAAACTGGAGGGACCAGCATGAGTGAGCGTGCGACCACTCGCGAAGACTAAGCCAGAGTAGCCAGAGAGCGGGTGAAGTCCCTGGGATCTGGGCGGGGGGGCATGCGTGGTGCGTGAACGATTGCGGCATCATTAGTGGGCGTATGAGCAGGCACGCGTGCCTGCGTGCGGCTGCACGCGCGCAATGGTCTGCAGCAGCATCTGGAGGGGGGCTCGTACGTCCAGGTGCAAACAGCTGTGGGCACTGGGACTCGGTGTCTGAGCCCAGCTGCTGGAGGGATCCACCTCGCACATACGTGTGTGTGTATACATATACACTTACTAGTGGACCTCCATCCTGATTAGCCAGAGAGGTGAGCGCTACGAGGCCATTGGCGCTGTCTGTGTTGGTGTGAGTGCCGAGCGTGTCGGTCTGTGTCGATCTGTGTGGCTGGCAATGTGTGTTCATGTATGGCTCATGTGTACACGTGTACCCGAGATGCTCAGCCTCATTACTGGCTGGACCTGGAGCACGTAGCTGTGCAGCCTCACCTCCCCCAGCTACTGGATTCGGCTCCCCTAACACAGTCCTCCCAGTAGCCGGATTTGAGGACACGTGGCTACACTGCGTCGGAGCTGCCATGAGCCAGGGCCACCCAGCCCCAGGGGAGAGGTAGCCCATGGGCGCGTGGGTTCCTTCACCATCTCTTACCTATTAATTACTCCTGAAGTTCTCCCCGCCCTTCGCTCCCTGACAGATCCTCTGAATCTTTGTGGACTCAAGTAAATGCAGGTTTTTTTGGATGTCCCTTGTGGGTCAGAGAGACCCATCCCAGTACGAGCTTAGCACTGATGCTTTCCTTCTGCTGCCCAAACACCTGGCTGTTTTGTATGTCTGCACTGGTTTATGGTCCGGCATATGTCATATCAGTGTCCTTCAATTCTACAGCAGATTTGTCTAGGAACCAAGTTCAGCCTTCTCCAGTACATAGGAAATAGGAACCCTGTTTGCTTTTGTACTAATTCTCTTACATATACTGATGCTCATATTGCTTTTGAAAACAATAGTCTCTCATCATTTCAGGGCCTGGATTTGAGAGGGCTGGGTCCAAAGGAGATCCATGTCCCAAATATAGTGCGCAGGTGGAAAATGGCACAATGTAATAGAAATTTGCAGTCTACAGGAAAAAGAACGAAAGAGCTTGGGAAGTGTGTGTCTTAATATAAAATCTGGTATGAATGTATTAATAAATGCTAATTTGAACATATTGGGGAATATCAATATTTTTAGAAATTATATTATGAAACTAATATTAGGATAGCGGGATCCCCTGAGTTATCTGAATGGAAGGAAACACCTAATTGAATTTCCACTTCTCTGAATTCTGGAAAAGTGTTTATTATTTTTGCCCCATTCTACCCTAAACATGTTCCTGAAATCTAATGTAACCTCATTAATGCTGATAACTTCCAGATCCTGTTTTTTTCCTGTTATTCTAGGTTTTGCCTCGGTTCCGTATACGGAAAGAAATGCCGAAAAGGGGTCATTTTACATAATCATTCCCTGTTCTTGTCTTTCCTATTTTTCTACGACCATTCAGCCTAAAAGACAGAACATATGATTACTCAGTGAAAGCCCTGCAGCCATGAACTCTGTCTGTTTTGTAGCCTTCAATGTATTATTTGTCTAAAGACAATACAAAAGTCTTGTTCCTTTATAAGGATGACTGCAAGGAGTTTGATCTCTGAGAAGAACAGCAAAGAATTTCTTTCTCCAGCTCTTGAAAATGACTCAGTAAGAGATTTTGATCTTTATATTGTAAATTTGATATCCTGTGGATCTCCTCTTCACCTCATCTATTGAGTTGCCTGTTATATTACATCTTTCAAGCTTAATATGTAATTGATTAAAAAGCTTCATTTTCTTCTTGCTTTTCTATATGATCATTCTAAGCTTAAATGTTTAACGCTCATCACTGTTACCAGCCAGACTCACTGATGTAGAAGAGTCCACTTAAACAGTGTCTGTGTTTTGATTTAGGTACTAATTGTTGGAGTATGTAAAAGAACTCTTAATATGAACCTTTCTGTCCTGATGTAGACGGGTTTTTATTGATATACTCAAATATACATGGTTCCCCTAAAGACAAAAAGATTCCCGACACAAAAAAAAGAAGTTAGCATCTACTTTGTTGAATAAATGTACACCTGTAATTTTCCTTCATGTCTCTGGGTATGGTCCTTTTCTCTGGAACTCTTTGCTCACCTGCCTACTGGGGTCCTGAGACCCAGGAGTAGTAACCCTGGGCTTTTTTCCTTACACTCAGGTCAAGGCTCGGAGATTTTGGATGACTTCCTTGCCCTCTTTCTTTGCTATAGGCTCTTTTTGATGGATAAACCTGTTCTTCAATCTCTGCTACATTTCAATTTGAATGGGATTCCACCATTGGAATACTGAATTGTCCTCAGCCATGCTTCTCAGCCTTATCTGCTGCTGCAAATCACAATGCTTGTTCTCCAGTGTTACTACTACTTGTTTTTTTCACTTTATTCCCTGAAAGAATAGCTTTAGACTGCTCTGGATTTTCAAGTAAAAGTGCTTACTTCTGACAAAATCCCGTCCTTTCTGACCAAAAGAGCATGGGAGCTGCAGCTGTGAATCAGAAAGCCATGGAGTGCTCTGCTAATGGAAGGCAGATTAACTTTTTGCAGGCAGAGGAAGAGAAGGGTGGAAATCAGATGCTCCAAATAATACTGATTTGTCACCCCTACTCTACAGGGCCCTGTTGGAGGCTGAAGGCCAAGCCAGCTTCCTCAAACACTGTGGCAGTGAACATGGTATATTCACTGAGAGAGAATTAGTCCCGAGAATTAGTTGAAATTCCTTTTGTCCCATTTTGGCACATTAGTCAAGGAATTTTCTTTTTCTTATGCATGCAGAAGAGATAGAACTTTGTAGGCTGCTGCACAGCCGCATGAAGGTTCATTGCAAGGGATTTCTCCTCTCAATTTCTGTATTCTGTGACTGTGTTTTATTAATGGCAAGAGAAATGCCCCTTAAGAAAGAAATTAAAAATAGTAGGTAGCTGCAAAACTACTACAGCTATGGGACCACAAAGACCTGCTCCGACAACTGCAGCTACTCTTGTACAGTCGTAAGTCCCACGGCGCTTGCAGTCAGCAGCACTGTCATGCACATCTTCCTTACCATGAAATGTGGGAAGCATGGGGTTTGCAAATGTGAAATCAACTTCAAACCTCAGTGTGCACCAGAGATTTGTCTCAACAACATCTTTTGACAATGTTTGAACCCAATGCAACAAATAGATAAGAGGAAGGCATGCTGCTTCTGTAATGGAAGACTGAAACAGCATGGGCTTAAGCACCTTCGGAGTTTACCTGCAGGGTCATGAAGAGGCGCTCGTGACAACATAACACCAAGAGGCAAGGTCCTCTGAGTCCCTTCCACAGGAGTACAGACACGGGGTCAATGGAAAGGACGGCCTTTCCTACTGAAAACTTCAGATGCTCCATCCTTCCAGAGGCAGAGCACAAGTGACCAGGCAAGGGAGCAGAGAAGCAGGAGGGCAACATCCTCAGACCTCTCCAGAGTCAAAACTGTAATGCCACATCCCTGAACCCTAACATCTCTTAAAACCTAGATTCAACCAGGACACACTCTGCCAGTCACAAAGCAGCAGCTCACATGGGTCACCCTTCCTGGCCTAAAACACGCTATGTGAACATGTTTTACATACTTGTATTTTCCGGCACTGAGTGATGTTTGCCCTAAATTTCTTCTCTTTCACTGCTAGCAGATGCGTGTCCTCACTCTACCTATCTCCCTGTGGGAACGGCTTTCTGAACGAGACGAGGCTGCTCAGCTAGCTCAAGCCCTTCAACTAGCAGGTGTCTCAGCAGGGCTCCATTTAGCTTCCTCTCCTCTTGGCCCCAAGTCACTCAGCACAGCTTTCACACCATCTTTCCAACAGCGAGCACGGTTATCTGAAAAGTTTGTGCAGAAAGTTCAGAGCCTCAGCATAAACTTGGAAGGATAATTTCTTGATGCATTATCTTCTCAGCAAAATGCTCACATCACTACAGGGAGCCGGGAGTATTTGCTGCCAGGTGCTGAAGATGAAGGTATACTCCAGCAGTGTGGGCACCAGGAAAGTCCAACTCCTGAACCTCATGCTCTCCAAGTCACATAACTTTGCAAAACTGACAAAAGACTCAACTCTCTGTGGAAATGCTGAAAATATTCATTTTATAGTCTCATTTTCCATTTTGTAGACATATAAGAATCCTAGTGATTTCACTGAGAATTTGCAGTAAACAAAATTCATCCTACAAGGTTGGAAAATGACAATCAAGAACAGGTTAAGCATTGTTTGATGCTATGTTCCTTGCTTTTTTCATCCCATATATACAAAATAAATTGAATTTAAAAGGAGTATAAGCACTCCAATCAAATAAGGTAGTGTTTTGGAAAATTCCTCTAATCACATTTGTCCTTAATAATTTAAGAGGGTACTTTCTAGAAGCATAGTATAGTAGTTTTCTTTTTTAGAGGCATGCAATTTTGAGGCAAGTCTTCTGGATTTCTTCAAATTACTGAAAATGTATCCACTACTTTTATTTGTACCTTGCAGGCTTCTTTCCTGCCCATGACCACATCTTCCTCTTTACAGTTAATGGGAGTTTCAGAGGTGCAGAAGGTCAGGTTCTTTCTTTACTATTCAATTAGGTAAATAAATCCTTACTACTTAAATGACTCTCTGAAGAATAACAGGTAGATAAATCAAGTAAGTTTTTTCCAGTCTTTATAACAGCCGCCATCTAGAACACATACATACAGTTTTAAAAGAACATTGATTACATTATCCACCAAGTGCTAAAATAAGTTTTGTTTGCTTTTAACGGAGTAAGAAAAATATTTGTAAAAAAAACCAAAAAATTAATCTGGGAGTATATGAAAATAACAAGAATTATACCTAACAGTACTGGTTAGGATGAAAGCAAAGCTGACTCTTAAAAATCTGACCACTGATCACAACTTGCAATTTCAACCTTCATCAATTGCCTTCTTGAGTGACTCATCAAATCAGCATTACCTAAAAAGTCAATACTGAGAAAACAGGTAAACCAATAAATACTTCTTTCAGTCACACAGTTGCTACCACTCTTGAGAACACAGTAAAGCGTTTTATTGTTTATACTCATTTTCATTTACACATAGGAGGAACAATCAATGCAGTTCTATCACAGCAGGTGGACCATATCCTGAAACTCTGACTGCTGAATATGCACAGACCTGTCTTAAGGTCTGATCACACACACAAAAAAAAAAAATCAGGGGGAAGTAGGGAGGAGAGTAATTTCACTAACATCAGTTAATTCATGATTCGTGATTATTTATTTCGCAGGTGATATAG
>NW_010520945.1:5786-6962 GCF_000687285.1 Phaethon lepturus
TTCACTTCTTTACAAAATACACTAAATAATGTCATTACTTCATTACTTTGAGAGTTCTAAATTTTGCAGTGGTTCATGCGGTAAGGGTGTGCAACTGACACAAAATGGAAAACATGGTTACAACATCAAACTGCTATTTCTATTCCCAGCTGGTTTATGGAAAAGGTCATTGGACTTCTTGAGTTCTGCTCTTGAGTTACAGAGTAGAAGCAAGAAGTATTTACTTTGTAAAGGTAACTATGAGGACAGACTATAGATATGCAGTGCAGTTGAACAGGTCTACAACTCTTGTTTCTACAGCATTTGCTATTTTTTTGAAATACAAATATAACTTTTGCACACTGTCACTTCTCACACATGTTCAGCTGAAGGAGCCATTTACAGAATTCACTGTGATGCTCCTATTTTAAATGTTGCTTTTTTCTCCTCTTGGCCTCATAAGTGAAGTGAGCAACTCTTGCCACTGAAAGAAAGGAATTACAGGTGTGCAGAAGTACAACTATGCTACCAACACAGACAGAGACAACTGTGCTCTTGTGCACACCCCTACAACCGGCCGGAGAACAAATTAAGAAGTTAAGCCTGCAAAATAAATGGAGTTTACTCTCAAACTTTTTCTTCAGTCTGGATGAATTATAGACCTTGATTCGAGGCTGCCCTCTTTTTTTGCAACTGATCTGCGTGACTATTGGAACAGCATCTCTGCCAGAGTCATTACACTGAAATGCAGAGCTGAGCAGTTTGGTGGCAGTACGTATTGACGTTTTTGCAGCATCATGAGTCTGGCAACTGGGCTTGGGGAAGTTTCAAGCAGTGGGTCTTTACAATAGCAACTTGATTCTGCAGACAAAAAGCAAAAGATTGGCAGAATTATTAAAGTATCACAATAAAGGCAAGTATGTATCCTGCAGAACGTGGCGCTGAGTTCAGCTATTAGCTGGCAGCCACTTTTGTGAGAAAAGCAGAAAGGCACAGCTTTTCCCCCTGTGAAGAGGAACATCAAGGTGTCGGGCCTTTCACGGCAGCTGAAAGGCAGCTTTTCCTCGCAGGTTGCCTGCTCACAGCCGGGCTCCGCTCACAGTCGGAGCGGCCGGAGCCGAAAATAGGCTGAACTTTATAAACAGCCTTAATCTGGGGCCTGTCCTACCTTCCTTCCTTTTAAAAAAAAAAAAAAAA
>NW_010520946.1:0-639 GCF_000687285.1 Phaethon lepturus
TCTCAACATCAGCAACGTAAGAGAATAAAATGTTATGCATGTGAAGTGTTACAGAATTAAGAGTGACAGTTGCTCTTCCAGTTTTTGGCCTCTGTCATTTTGCTGTAAATGGTGCTGTACTAATGCCGTCTTCTAATGCACTTGAATTGTAAACAGTGGATTACATCTAGGGCCTCTTTAGGTAGTGTTGTTGATGAACCGATGAGCACTCTTTATGAATCAGACATTCATGAAGCAAAGAAGCCCAAGGTGTTGATCTGGAATCCATGCCATTGTATTCTCTCTCAGTCCACGTGAATGTGAAATTCCTGGAACTGCTTCCATGGAACATGCCAGCACTGATGCCTTTTGTCCTAAACTGCGCAGATTCCTGAGGGAGTGACTCACAGAGCTGCCTGCCTTGTTTGATAGGTTGTGTATTTGTGAGCAAGCTCCAAAGTTCTGTGCACAATTCCACACAACTCCTCTTCTCTTTGACAACAACTGGCAAGTACTTTCCATGGAGTTATTATTGGAGTCTGTAGGCTCATCAACCCTGACATGTTTTGCAGATTTCTGTTGTTTCACTCACTGTTTTTTTGGGACTAACACACTGGAGATTCTGTAAAGCTGGAAACATTGCACGTCTTGCACTTTCAG
>NW_010520946.1:670-2443 GCF_000687285.1 Phaethon lepturus
TGCCTGAAAACTGTATTTACTCCCAGCCTTTCTTGATGCTGATAGTATGTTAAATATTTTTCAAAAGTACCGGAAATTAGGCGTGAAATATTTCAAGTGTTATTGCAACAGACATCTCACTTCCCCTGTTTTTGTCTTGCTCGTGCTTTGATTACTAGTTTTTTTCTGAATTCCTTATAGTCTGACCTGCAATAGCTTTCAGTTTCTAAATTTCCAGAGTCATCAAAAATGAACAAAAAAGTGCATCATTTACCCACCTGTACTAATGATAAAGCTGCCAGCTGGGCTGACCAAGCTTCTGTGGACCAAGATGCCACTAAAGTAGGAGTTCTCATGTTCTTAGACTTCGTGTCCTGGACAGGTTGGGTGTCCCTATACACATGAAGGCTCTTTAGTTTCTGTTCGGTCTCTAAATGGTTTGAGCTTCTCTGCCTACGTTCAGTTTCTTCACAGGACTAAAAAAGGCTGGTAAAGAAAGAAGTCATCTCTAGCAGCTGTCAGGCAGCTTCGTAACTTAAGTATGGTCTGGATACGTTTTGTCAGTAGAACAGATGTTTTGCCCCAGTAGCTATGACCCTGCAATCAGGTGTGTGTGAGCAGAACTTCTGACTGTTGTAGGGTCATCTAGAATTTAGTCTTGGTCATGGAGGCGTGTGCTCTGTCCGTTGGACTGCCTGTTTGAGGCCTCTGTGGTGAGCTCATGCATGTGGTCAGCAGTAGTCTGTTAGAGGGGATGTTGTAATGTGTTTATTACGAATATTTCAGCTGCCTCTTGTTTCAGATTTTGCACCTACTTTAAGTTATGAGTTTTCTGTTAAGACACTTGCCAGGATCATTATTATAACCCTGTCAGTTACAGGGGGCAAACAGTGCACCAAAGCTGTTAATTCCAAGAGAGTAAAGTTTTAAGAAAAGGCATTAGTATCAGAGTCTTGACTGCGTGTAACAAGGGTGATTAATTTTCTTTGCAGAAACATTATCAGAAGGCCTGGGATGAGGCCAAGGCGAAAAGCTATGACATGAGAGCTGATGCCATTCCCATCAAACAGGCCAAGGCTTCCAGAGACATTGCTAGTGAGGTACGGTCTTTTCTTAATGTGGTTGCCGCATCTGTCTCTTCCAGTGTCCATCTCAGCAGAATTGAGTGAAGTTAGCTTCAGCTAGAAGCAATGTACTCTTTTGTGCCCCTGTGTTATTTTAAAGCCTGTTGTGAGTACTTCTTTCTTTCTACAACTTGAAGCTGACTATTGGTAAGTGCTCTGTGAATAAGAGGACATGTGATATGTTTGTGAGATTGCTCAGAGTGTTGGGTAACTAAGTGTGAATATTCAGTTATCAAGCAAGAATTTAAAGCTGATTAGGGTGGGGGCTGCAGTTGTGGTTGCTGTTGGATTCTTGTAGTTCCTGTAATCACCACTCTCAAATATTTCCTTTGTAATGATGTTAAATGTGGCTGATGCTTAGAATGACCTTACAGAGCACACAGGTATCTGCTTTGGTACCATTTCTCATTGCTTAAGAGTGTTAAAAAAACCAGAGATATTTTTAAAAAATCGTGGGTGGCTTGGGGAATGCCTTTTTTGGGAGATTGAGGGCATGCCTTTTGAGTGGACCAAAGCTTTGTCTGTACTGAGGCAGAACCTCTGGGAAATGTATCAAAGGGTTGAGAGTTTAAGAAGCTGAAAGCCTTTTGTTGATTAGTTGCGTTCAGGTAAGTAACGTATGGCTACTTACATTGTTTCTGCATTTCTTAGTACAAGTACAAAGAAACGC
>NW_010520947.1:0-8946 GCF_000687285.1 Phaethon lepturus
AAAAATCAAAAATCAGCGTTGGATTTCAGAAACCATATTCAGGTTAAAGGGCACCATTCTTATCTGGTGTTCCACCCAAAGGACAATGATTTCATTTTATAAAGATCATTAGTCAGTGAAATATATATTTTAGAGAGTTTCTAGTAGGGAAGATTATTTTGGCAGTCACTGGAGTGTACCAGATGGTTCATTAACATAGGCTAGACAAGTCAAAGGCTTTCAGAATCATTTAGAAAATGTCAAACAGAAACAAGAATCCTGTCACTTTTTATTAGAATTAACTACATCATACCCTGGACACAGATTTCACCTTGGGTCAGAAAAATTAATACAGCATTATATGAATTGTGTAACATACTAGGTTAAAGATAGGGCTTCCTCTTGGGACTCATTTGCTAGCAATATATTATGGTCTTCTACTTTAGGAATCCTCAACCTTTCTTTTTGTAAGCTGTGAAAAGAGCTGACCTTGCTGAGACTCCATTGGTGTCTAATTGATTTGAGGTATATGCATAATTTCAACAAGACACTTCACTAAAGCTCTTTTGTGATCATTTTCCCAAGAAAGCTGGTAAAAGGGTTCACTGAATATTCAGCAGCTTTAAAGTATGCTTTTGTCAGGAGGAAAAAAAATACATCCATTTAGTGAAACATTGCCTTCATAAACAGGAATTAATATGCAACTGAATTGTTGGTTTTGTTTTTTTTTTTTTAATTATCATTCAGATGTCAAAAATCTTGAGAACTTCCAGCTTGTGGAAGGTGTTCAGGAACAAGTGAATGCTGCTCTGCTGGACTACACAATGTGTAATTACCCACAGCAAACAGACAAATTTGGGCAGCTTCTCCTGCGACTACCAGAAATCCGGGCCATCAGTATGCAGGCCGAAGAATACCTCTACTACAAACACCTGAACGGGGATGTGCCATGTAATAACCTTCTCATTGAAATGCTGCATGCAAAGAGAGCATAAATTATACCCATTAGAGCTTCTGCTTTCAAGGAAAAAAAAATTATATATATTCTGAACTGCTCCAAGCAACACTAATTAAAACATGGTTTTAAGACTTTGCAAAATGGTATAATAATCAAATACTAATAGTAAATAAGTGATGTATCAGGGTATTTGTATTGCAAACTGTGAATCATATGCTACACATCCCCAAAGGAATCTATATAGGACTTTATACTGGAGTGAACTTACCAAGTGGATACTATCACCAATGTCAACAAGAAAAAGGACAGAATGATTCTTGTATATTTATCTCTGCTGATTGCCACTATGAAGAAACTTAGGAGAAAAAAACCCGATCCGTATTATTGAGCTAAGGTAGCGGGGAATTTCAGTGCACGAAATTCCTTCACCGTATAGCAGGACTTCTAAAACAGTTACAATAGATGCAAAACTGCATCGATAGCATTTTCTGTCATCCTTCCAAGGACCCAACACTTACTACTTCTGTGATAAATGATGTGGCATCCATTCAACAATCTGTAAGAGAGAGCTGGCGTAGGCCACGTGCCATGTAGTATCGCCACCAAATCCTAGGAGGCTGGTGTTGACTGTCGGGGTCTCAGGCCTGCAGACCGCTCATACGAAGAGTCTCTTACCCAGCGAGCTTGGCATTCTTTCTGTATTCTGAAGTTTGTTTTGTCATGTGTTCATGTTGTTCTCTCAGGCAGCATCCCTCTTCTACCGCTGTTACCAGATAGCTATTAAATAGCTAAGATAAATATTCCAAACCAAATTAGCCGATTCAACGTATACTTCACTAGTGCAGTGGCTAAAATACGGCTCTGCTATATACTCATGGCCATTTGCAACTAAAGGAAATGGAGATATTTTAGCCATCACAAGCCATAGCTTCTTTGACACGCACACAACAAGATTTTTCTAAGACATCAAATACTGATGTTAAAAAACTAAAACTTAAATTTAAAAAAATGCATCTAGTGATGCAAGAATAGACAAATGAATTATATGACCTGATGATGCCATGGAATTTATTAAGAAATTATCTTCAAAATTGTCCTTAATTAAGAAACTAAATTTCAGCTGAAACATCCAATATCTAATGAAACTTTCTCTTTTTAAAGTTAGGTAATACACATCTACGCAAAGGAAGAGGAGTGATACTGCTATGTAGGCCAAAGTCTGCTGCAGAACAAATATTAGAGAAGAACAAACAATTCTCTCTCTGTCCAAATGAAGATATCAGTATTAACATGTAGTGCCACAGTTATAAGTCTTGCCTTATTTCATTATCCTTAAAGGTAACTGTGCAAGTGTGGATCAACATACATTTAAAATAAAGTATTAATCTCTAACATTAACAAAAAACATAGTGTTTACATTCTTTAGGTCCTGTGGGGAAAAAACTGTGATAGAATTGCAGAGCAGTGATTTCCTTATTATTTCTTTTAAATTGGTAATTATTTTACCAGTACTTAATTACTGTATGTCGTGAGACACTAAAATCAATAGGGGTATTTCATTTTTACTTTAATTTTTGAGATTATTGGCTGCACAATCACTTGTAGAAACTGTATAAAATCGTAATCCTTTAATTTTTTTCATGAAGATTGCTGGCTTTTGAATAGTTTATTTATATTGTATATGATAGTTTCCACTGTAGACAATTATGATGCTAATTTATTGTTCTTTGGTTTCATCTTTATATAAGATATAGCCGGAATGAAGAAGCCAAATATATGTGTTTACTGTAGCATGTCTTCAAGATAGTGGAACCTAGTTCAGGGACACACAAGGGTCTTTACAAATT
Source organism: Phaethon lepturus (assembly GCF_000687285.1). Taxonomy (NCBI): domain Eukaryota; kingdom Metazoa; phylum Chordata; class Aves; order Phaethontiformes; family Phaethontidae; genus Phaethon; species Phaethon lepturus. Next base: position 2,785 of record NW_010520947.1, read on the forward strand.
AAAATCATTCACTTGATTGTAAATCTTCATAATCCTAAATGTAGTTTATTTAAATCTATTGTAAATTATGTGAGTTGCTTTTTCTGTCTCATGTGAACTTGAAAAGGTGCATTTCTCTTACTCTTTTCCAAACCATTCATACATTGTATACCAAAGACATCAGTTATTACATCTGCATTAGTACAAAGCACATGATTTTAATGACCTGTATTAATCAGCTCTAATATTCTGTCCATGCATAGGGTACAAACACAGCAAAGCCTAGTGTCTGCGACTCCTAGATGCCTGTCTCATATCACAGAACACACGTACCATCGTACGGACCAAAAGCAAACCAAGCACAGCTCCCTTAGTCATCCCATACAGCAGACATGCAAGTATTATTTAAATAACAGCCTTCTCCCTCAAACAAACTAAATTAACAGAACGTAAGATGTGGGTGGCATTTGATGGTTGCTGTGAAATACATATACCCACATACAAGATAAGTATGGTCATTCCTTCCTTCTTAAAAGAAAAACAAAGCATATTGCAAGTGTTTGCATTCTGGATTTTCTCTCTTTTTTTTTTCCCCCCCTGTTGAAATGCTACAGTGAATCTCACTGAATCTAAAAAAAAAAAAACACTTTAAAAAGTGTTGCTAACTTTATTCACAACACCATTATCTATATACAGGACAAAAGAATTAAAATAAGGTCATAGAAGAAAAGAAGAATTTTTCACACCGTTCAATGGAAACAATTTCAGATCAACTAATATATATTTGCCCACATCTGTGGTTCTGAGAATCCCACTAGATTGCCCAAAGTATGTGAACAAAAAAACCCAACATCCTCTCCCCCACACCAAACCCCACCAAAAAAACCCCCTCATGTTAATTGTTAACTACTTTGTAACCAGACATTTACTTCTGACTGCATTATTGATTACAGGACATATTAGTAAAAGCAGACTAAAATTCAAAGTGTTTGGCTTTGGCTGGTTTATTATAGTTGTTCTGTGTTTGTAAACAGACAATCTGTAAAGTCTGACTATTTGTATTACAGATGTTCTGCAGCTGCCTTGGATTTAAATCCATGCAACTCTTAGAATGTGCAGTGAGTTACTTGTTGAAGTTGAAGTTCTCTTACTGTATCGGTGAAATACATATTGTCATGTCAGTTCTTGCCAGGAGTTTCTCATCGCCAATGGAATTTATATTTTTTTTTCAGTATTTCAATAAATATTGATATGCCCGTGCTGATTACTTTATAATTGTCTTTATGATAACATAATTCCATTGCAATGAAGCACCAGTCCAAAAAGGAGTGACTCTGACAAGGAGAGTAAGATGCAGGAGAAATGAGCGCGCCAAAGAGAATCTGATGTAGAGCAGAAGACACAAACATGGAGAGCGGCACCTTCAAAAGCTCAGACAGCGATGGTGAAATTGCCTAGGCTGAAGCAAAATAAATACAGCTAAACAGACGAGAACAGCCGAATCTCTAATCAAAAAGGAATTTACTAATTAATACTTACAAATTAATAGATTTCATCTCATACTGCACACTTAATTTTTGCTTTACGTGGTACACATAGAGTTAAGCAGCCAAAGCGTCAGAGGGGGAAGATGACAGAACAAAAGAAAATCAGGTAAGAGGATCCAGCGAAGCTCAGGATAACCCCCCAGCAAAGTAAATACGCGGCAGGGCCAGGGGCAAACCCACAGCTTCCAACACAACTGCCAGCGGGGGCTGCCAAGGAGGCAGATGTTACTGCTACTAGAGAAAAATATTTTCCTAAAGTTGCCCTCTGGCTCATCTGATTGCCGTTCCGAGAGCAGGAGGTGAAGTGGTCCAAGAGAGCTCGTCAGCAGTACCCCACTGTTTTGAGACCACGTCTGCTGCTTCCCCTGAACTGTCCAGTAGTTGAAAAGAGGCTGTTCTCCGAGGTGCCAAATGTAATGCTTCAAGGGGAAAAAACAGGGCTATAATTAGGTATTTACAAATCCTGCACTTGAACAAAACAAAGATGGTTCAGTGTTGCAATAAAACCAGAGTAAAACAAATAGGATTAGGTGCCTTACAAGTGAGAAAGGATTATTTTCACTTTTAGGAATCGTAACTGAAAACTGTGATTTTGCATAAGACCCAGGGGAGATTTCAGGGATGATATATTTTACATAGTTTTCCTTACGAGATATATATTTTTGGGTGATATATTTAGTATATACACTACACATTTAAATTATGAGGGGATTTATTTTTAACTTGAGTTTGACACTGGTTGTGGAACACTCTGCTGTACGTTTTTATTGGAAACATGGGAAGAGTCAGTTCAATGTAACACAGGTCAAGTCAGTACAATACTTAGCGATCTTGACAATTTCCTGGAATGATGAATAACACTTTTTATTAACCCCTAATTTGAAGCCCATAGTCTAGATACATCACAGAAGTTCTGACAATATTTCTACCTCCTCCAGTATAGTTGCTGTTGTTTTCCAGGGAAATTCTATATAGGTGCATCTGCTGCCCTCTGGAATTTGGAATAGCAGACAAAGAACATTAATTAATGCCAAGCCGAGAAAATTAGATACATTTTTAGGGTCATCAGATCCTAGAGTTATAAGGCTGTGATGCTGGCATGAGCCCAAATACTTCTGTACCAGTCCAGCCATTTCAATTGCATGTAAGCCTATAGAGAAAAGATTCATTTTCTAAGGGCAATTTGCCAACAATATGAAAAACCTCTGCAAAATGATAAAGGCAGAAGAGGGCCTGACCCTCAGACGGAGCACAGACGTGTCTACCCCCGTGCCAGTGGACCTAAGCTGAAAAAAGCAATACTAGAAGCTCCTTGATAGATATAGTCTGGTCCAGCACACGTCAGCGGGACAAGGCAAAGCTTCCCTTCAGCAAACATGCTTTCCAAACCTCTTATTTTTGCACCTCTGCAGAACAAAATCCTCTCCAATTTATTGACAGTCGTGAAGTCTGACATGCGAGCTTGGACTTGCGATACTAGGCGAGCTCTCACCACTGCCCCAGGAAGATCCTGACCCCTATTTCCTATTCACTGTAACTTCCTTTAGTCCTAGATTGACTATCGGGCTTATGGCAGTTTCTGCTACGTATGTCCTGCGCGCACCTAGTGGGTAATTCAGATGCAAAGTAAAGCAAGATGTGGGTGGAATGCAGACTTCTGATGCTGTCTGGGTTCATGGTGGCTCAGCTGTAGTGGTTTGCCTTGGTAAGGACGACAAGTTTTAACATTAGTTAATACTAAAACACAGGGTGAAACAAACAGCAGAAAAAACTAGCACTGGAGTCACAATTTGGTCCACTCACATCTTGTTCTTCCTATGTTTCAGAGTCAGTAAATCCCCTGTAAAAGGGGGAAAAGATCCTCTGTTGGAGATGCAGGATGTTAGGGTGCTTCCGGTAACACCACTTGTTTATCACGCTGCTGCAACCCAAAGCCTTCACAGGGCAAGAGCCTCCCTGCGCGGCATTCATGTCAACCTCCCCGCGGCGGATGCTGCTGGGTGTTTGCTGGATACTACCAATCCAGCCTGTCAGGTGCAATTATATAGGAAAATGGGCACTCTGCACCAGAGGGAATGAAGCGTGTTTGTGGGAAGGACCCCAAACAAGTCACTATTTGTACAACAGAAAGCGCTGGTAGGCATTCCAGCAGCTACCAAGACACACACGCCACCGATGGGGATTCCTAAAGCACATTCAAACATCCAGTACTTCTGTTCCTATACAAAATATTTCACGAGGCACTGCTCCCCAGGAGACACCGAGCTTCAGTCACCCACGCAGCTCAACTCCTGTTCCACTGCGGTGTCCTGCCACTGGCGTAAGCAGAAGAGTGTTGGTGCAGACTAACAGAGAAGCGAGGCGTGCCTTTCTGATCAATACTGTGGCCTTTGTACCTTGCACTACATCGCTGTATCTGTCCTGTTTTTTACAACTGGATCTCAACCTACATGTATCAAAGCGAAGTTCTTCAAAGCGCTCTGCTTCCTGTAGCAAGGCAGCACATTACAGCTGTATGTTAAGAGAAGGTCTGTAGGACTCCTGCGTTTGAATTCCACAGTAAGAAATACGGAGTATTGTAAATGTCTGTTATGATCAGTCCATAAACTACAGTAGAAAGAAAAATGGATAGCAGGGGAGGAATATCTCCAAAAGAAAATATAATAAAAAGGAAGCACATGGACATGGAAGAGACACGAGGATATTTATCTTTCATAAATATTTAATCTTGATTAACTTTTAATCTAAGGGAAAAAATGAAATAAAATATGTCAGATTATTATCATTGCTTTGAAGTATTAACAAGGCCTGAATAGATTATCATTTATGTATTTTAGGGACCTGCCACAGTAAGTGATATTGTTTTTAATTTTCATTTAATAAACATAGTTTTATTTTACAATGTATATAAATTCCAGATAAAAAACACGGCATGGAACAATTGATTGAACATGTTTAATCAATTCATTCAACTCATGCTGTGAAAACGGAAGCTTATTATTGGAGTATGGCTTTATTTAAAATCAAACACTATAACCGCCTCACAAACTATGTCAAATGGTTTTTTCACTTAGCAAATTCACTTGAAATATTCTCCAGCAACGTCCTACTCTTCCTACAGAAGACCTTCCTATGAGTCCCACAACACCTGGATGCGCAGTTCAACCTCCTCCCGAGTCCTGCGTGTCTTCGCATACAGACCCTCAGGCGCTGAAGCTGAGGGGCACTGACCCCGAGAAGGTGGGGCTGGGGCGCATCTCACGGGGTTTGTTTCTTTATGTTCGCCTCCCTCCTCTGCTCACTTACGTTACTGAAAACCCAGCTCGTCGTCCCCGCGCCCTCCCAGTGACAGCCCTCGCTCTTCACGTGAGCCTCTCGCTGCCTTTGCGCTCTTGTCGTACCGCTCGGATTCCCTCCGCCCCCACGCATGCTACACATTTCTGCTTTAATTCGTTTTTTCTTTGTATCACAAACAAAACTCACAAGTCAACTTTACCTAATGCAACGAGATTTTCAGGCGAGTTACCTGTATGTTGGGGAGGGGGAAGGGTCAAGGACACAATATTGTCTGCATGTTTTGAAGCAGCAAAGCGACTGCAAATGTCAAAACAGGAAAGCGACTGCTGGACCTGGTCAGGCCAGGCTGAAGAAGCCCCAGCCAAAAGCAAGACAAGGTCACCAGTCAGCCTGCTATGTCTTGGCTTACGGTGACCAGCTCTACAGACCTACATAATCAACAATTCTTACCAAACATTGTTTTCAGAGGGAAAATAGGAAACATCCAAGAATTTTAGTTCAAGAACGGCACATAAATATTAATAGTGGAATCTAAACAGAGGAGCAGCATCAGGGCTAGGATTAAATTATTTTAAGACTGACTTTTTTTGCTCCAACAACATGCTTAACAATACTCAACATAACCAAGAAAACAGCCTTTGCCAAAAAGAGTAAAGGGAACAAAATTTTTCTTTTTTTTTTTTTTTCCCCTCTGCTTTTTATATATCCAACTTTGACACAAGGTCACCCCTTGGGCATCCTGCAGGGAAAAAAGAAAACTAAAAAAAAGACCTAACCACACACTACTCTCTGGGGTGACAGATTTATGGCACCTTTCCTTGTCATCAGAAAAACTGGCTGGTACCTCACCTGGTGTGCCAGGGTCCCGAGCACCTCTGGTGGAGCGGCACCAGCTGTGTCTCCGTAACGTTTTGTTCAGGATGGAGCAACAACTCCAAGTAGGCAACAGGGACGCTGGCCGAGAGGCTGCAGGAAGCACCGCACTGCCCGACTGCTCCGTGAGCGATGGTACCGCACCGGGCGTCAGGGGCTGCCAGCCTGCGAACAGAGAGCGGGGGCCGATTTAGTGCGGTTAGCTGCTGCTCTAGAACTATGTCCCTTATTTATGTACTTGGAAGTAATTAATGATGGAGAATCATTGTCCATTTATGGAGGGTGGGAGTTGTGAAGAAAATAGCAGAATTTTAATAACAGATTGCATTGGGTTTGCGTGGCAAGGGTTTGGTAGCGGGGGGCTGCAGGGGTGGCTTCTGTGAGACGCTGCTAGAAGCTTCCCCCATGTCCGACAGAGCCCACGCCAGCCAGCTCCAAGCTGGACGCCAGCCCGCTCCAACGTGGA
>NW_010520947.1:9163-23787 GCF_000687285.1 Phaethon lepturus
CTGTGCCCCTGCGGCCATGGAGCTCCACGGGGGAGCAGATCTCCACCTGCACCTGGGAGAGACCCCAGGCCGGAGCAGGGGCAGAGGGTGAGGAGTCCTCCCGAGGAGGAAGGAGCGGCAGAGACAAGGTGAGATGATCTGACCACAACCCCCATTCCCCGTCCCCCTGCGCTGCTCAGGGGGAGGAGGGAGAGAAATCGGGAGTGAATTGAGCCTGGGAAGAAGGGAGGGGTGGGGGGAAGGTGTTTCAAGTTCTGGTTTTGGTTCTCATTATCCTGCTCTGATTTGATTGGTAATAAATTAAACTAATTTCCCCAAGTCGAGCCTGTTTCGGCCATGACGGTAATTGGTGAGTGATCTCCCTGCCCTTATCTCGACCCACGAGACTTTTGTTGTATTTTTGTTATATTGATTTGTTAAAGGATCACTGTACTGATGCTGTAAGCTTCACCCTGACTTACCTCTCACCTAATTTGTTGAATTTACATGTTGGCACTGTTTGGAGGTTGATTTCATGTGAATAGCTACACACAGAAATAATATACACAAAACAAGAAAAAAAGCTCTAGAAAGGAAGTGATCACTTTAGGGTGATAAAATCGAGGCCAAGGACACTAGAAAAACCCTGTTTTCTTCCTGGTAGTTACTTTGTAGTTGTTTTGCTTTGTTTTAATGCCTTCTCATGAAAGCCATAAGTAATACAACACAAACTAATGTAGCCAGGAATAAAATTACAATTTTTTTGTAGTTTAAAGAATTATTTTAGGAAAAAATTGCCATGTTCCAGAAGATACATAAAAGCGCAAAAAATCTTGCCCCACTTTTTTCTTTTGGGGAAAAAAAAAAAAAAATCTGTTCTATTTCGATAGGTTTGTTAGTCATGAGGTATTTCAGGCTCAGGTCTGCGGTGCAGCTCGTACGAGATGACTGCTGGAGATCCAGAGGAGACAACCTGGGAATCCCTAATTGCCTTCAGTCACAAACTCCTCTGTAACCCTGGAAAATCCCCAGGATGTGCTGCCTCTATATTCCCACCTGTAACACATAGCCAAGGCTGACCTACATCCTCTGTTGTTCCAGAAACATGATTATTTGCCACAATTACATTTAAAACCTGTAACAAACACAAGTAGTTGGTAAGTGCCATGAAGATGTGAGGTGTTTCTGGTGTACCCACCCTGGAGGGAAACTGGCTGCCTCGAGAGCACCCAGGCTGCTGTGGAGAGGCAGCCCTGAGAGGTTGGATCTACCAGGCAGAAGGCAGCTTTTGTGCAGATCTCCTGGCATTCACAAATAAAGCCTGGCTTTGGGGGTGGTGTTTTATTGACAGACTCCCCCTGTCCCAAGGTACTAAGGAAGGAAAGAGAAAGAACCGAAGAATGAGGCAAGCTCTCCCGGGAGGAAACACAAATGAGGACAAATTCCCCCTTTCCGTTTCAAAGGATTTTTCTTCAAGTTATTTGATATAATTTCAATCAAATGTAAGCAGAGATTTCAACATGTTTCTTCTGAGAGTATTAGCCCAACAAGTCTCTCGGTCTCTCTCCCCCCTCTGATTTCCCCAAATGCATGATGTGCAGTCATCAGCGTACTAAGTTAAGTGTTCCTCCCTTAGGTCATTATTTCCACTCTTTAATTGTTCTTTCAGCCTTCTGTAGTATTATTGTTATCCAGATTGTGTTGGTGTTGCTTTCCAAACACAGATGAGTAACAGTTCCTGCCCTTAAGAGTGTATATTCTTGAAATAAACCTTTCAAATTCCCCACCCAAGACAAAACACACCAATTACAGCTGTAACAGTCTTCAAAGGTTTTTCAAACTCTCCGAATTGCTACTTCTGACATGAAGCCAAATACACATCTTTTATTAACGTAAAACGAAGTGGGGCCTTTTCCAAGAAACAGAGCTTGCATTACAAAACAGATCTTAAGGATCTGAACTTCCTCAGAAAAAAAAACTTGAGTTTTAGACCTTTGCCATGCCTAATTCCCATAGGCACCACATACAAAAGGGTCTCTGTGCCACAGCCCAGGTAAGTTTATGAGCAGCACTTACATGGCACATGTATGATGGGCACAATCAACGAGGCATTGCTGATGGAAATCCTGCTCCTTTTCCAGGCTGAGCTACTGAAAGGTAGTTAGGAGACCTGTAACACAGATAAGACAGAATGGAAAAATTAAAAGGCAAGGCTTTATGAGAATCCATGCAAAGCCACAACAGAAATACAAACAAAGTAACTCATTCCAATTAGAGCAAAGAGAGTAGCTGAAAATCACTCAGAGTAGTCAATTCACTTGGTTATACAGAAGGTTATTTCCATAGCCCATTCGCATAACATTTATTTGGTTTCTGGTCACCCTAACGCACTGCAAAATGTAAACTCCACAAGCTAATCAATCCAAGAGTGCATTTTTCTGCAAGAGCTACAAGGGAGAAAGATTGCATGGAGTCATTAAAAAAAAAAAAAAAAAGCAGCCCAGGTAGAACTATATTTAAGAGAAAAATCACCCCCAAATACAAAACTTAACAGTTAGTTTAGGAATGGGTCTCATTCTGTATTTGCTGTTGAAGTTCTGAGCACAGACACGCATTTGGTGATATCAACACACTGTAACACATCTCTCTTGAGCACACTGATTTTTGATTATTACATGTAGGTTTGTGGCCACTGATTCTCCCAATTTGTTTTGCCATCGTGTAATTTCTTTTAAGCTACACCCAAAAAAATGCCTACTGAAGTCACAGGAGAACGTTTTCACAGCACTTGACACGCAGAAGGCTTTACTGCTGAGCTTTCGGAGGCACTTAGCTCACCATGCAGATACTCAGACTATTGGGTCGCTGAACTGTAATAAAAGACATCATTAAGAGAAACATTTGATGGAGGTACTTGGCTCATTGGGTCAGTGGTTATAGTTATAAGGAACTCCTTGTGAAGCTAATAGATAAAAAAATGAGCTCTTTTGATTTCCAAGTCCAGCCTCTCTTTTTAAAGAGGGATATATGGCAGTTTCTATTGATACACATAATAACTTAGGTCATTTTCAGGAAGACCACACGCTGCCACTGTCAAAGCTGCAACAATACTTAGGTCACTGGCATGTACAACCAGCACTGACAGCAATAAATTTATGTTACAAAACTTGCCAGTACCCTGCATTGTACTATTATGATGAAAGTGCTGGGAGTTTCACCGATTTTTAAGAATTCACTCTCCAAATCCACTGGAACCTTGCAGTGGAGCCAGACAAATCCATTGAAACATACCAGTTCCACAATTCCTTTCCAAAAGCGAGGCAATATCCCCTATAAAGTTACCTGAGTTTGCGCTTCTCACTCTTGCTCTAACCTTGTCCTATTCACCCCTCACCTATCCGCACCACAAACCCGCGAGCCTAGCTCAGGCCTAACTCAGGGGCCAGCATCATCATTTTGGTTTGATTTTCATGCTTTAAATGGAGTGTAGCCAGCCCTACAAAATTTGGTACTAGCTGGCCAATGAGCAAGCCCCAGTGCAGCTGCTGACTAGCTATTTCATTACTACAGGTTTATCTCCAAGTAAATAGTCACAGAGGCCACCAGCCTCTTCCCCCCGCCCCACCTCCTCTGCTCTGAAACGTCTCCTCAGGAGACCGCCCGGCTGTCCCCCGCCAGCGCCGGTTGGGACAGCGAGCGGAGCGTGACCGTGCCCAGCTGCAGCCGAGAGCCATGGGTGGGAAGGAAGTCACCACACAGCAAACATTTCAGCTGGCTCTTTAGAAACTTTAAGCCTGTGAAACCAGAGTGAAAGGCAATGGATCGTTTTACAACAGGAAAGCAAATGTGTTCACAACGTAGTAACTAAATCCAGCTGTAGGAGAAGAGGCAGGTCCCGGACCACAACTTCCAACTACATCCCTAAGAAAATTCTGCTGTAGACCTCCTAGTTCAACTACAGAAAAGAACGAGTCTCCTTTCTTCTTTGATACTATCAAGGGTTCCTGATGAACTAAACTGTGGGTGATGGAGAGAACTATGGAACTCCCGGGGAGGGTTCTCACGTGCTTCACATTCACGGCTTCCCCGGGGAAGAATCTCAGTTTCAGAGGGACACCTGACATTTCAAATACACCCAACATGGACAGGGTCGACCTGTAACTGGTGACATATAATTTAGTAAAGGGTAAAGCAACAGAGCATAGCTCTTACAGCTCAGTTCGGGGTTTTTTTTTCTTCAAAATACTGAATTTCAAACATTGAAAACAGTGCACTCACACTCCAGCTCTGGCTGATGCAGCACATCGTAAGTACATTAAGAGTGAAGAAGCAAGATGCAATGTCAAACCAATTCCAGGAGTTTTTCTATCACCTTGCCTTAGCAGTGAATGTTTTTGTGTTCAGAGAGGATGAAATACAGCATGTCTACAACTGAGAGGTACTGCTCTCTAATAATACCACTGATAGCGCCTATATGATATGGGTTTTTTTAAACTATCAAATTTCATCCGTTGTGCAGTAAGCTGTGTGTTTATCACTAGCATGACAAAGCCCTGACCTGGCTGAGTACCTAGCTCCTACTACGAAGTGCATTTGAAGAAATTCAATGCTTAACAAAAGAATAGCAAACACGAAATGGTACTGCTCTTATCCTTCTCTACTACTACCTGTATGAAATGGTTCAGTTGCTTCGTTGCCTTTCAGTTTTTCAGGCTCTGCTACTTTCATTCTATGCCACCTCCTGACTTAATTTTAATCAGCAAAAACTAAATAATAATCACAAAACAAAACCCACAGTTTTCTGAGAATCCATTTACCCATCTGCTTTAAGTCTGCTGTCATGTCACTAAACTGCTGTTAAAATAATTGCCTCTAACAGCAGGTTATAAATGACTCCCCAATCAAAGACTACAGCTACCTGTCTAAAATACACTGCTATATTGGAGGAACACAAGCACTGTTTCTTAAACAATTCATTTGCTACTTATGATATGTGAATTCCATAAATAATGCAAATTTAAGGGGCGGAACCCACCTAGGATATTTTAATCAACACATTTCTGGGCGAAGGGGATTGTGGTTCTACTACTGATATCATCCTGCTGTATCACCAAGCGCAAATTGCTTTCACAGTCCTCTTACACAGCCATCCTAAAAGAAACAGGATCGGTCAGTGGAAGAAAACTTTTACTATCATAGAATGGTTTGGGTCAGAAGGGACCTTTAAAGAAGGTCTAGGGCATCACTGAGGAGATGCCAAGTCACGCAGGCTGCCGTCTCAGTCCCAGAGGCAGTCACTTGATACCAGGCGACATCAAGCTCTGAAACAGAAACGACACACATGCAGCAGCAGCCCCTCCCAAGCACAGAGGGACCAGCAAGGCAACATCTGTTAGGTCTAGGAACTGCTTCTTGTCACCACATATGCCAAACTGTTGAATCGCCTCTGACCTACCACAGCTACCACTGCTATACTACTTGAGTCACCATCAAAGCCAAAAGACACACTGAAGCCATCGTGACTGAAGAAACCATTGGAAAAAGTTTGCTGCTTTGTGTGTTTTTCTCTCACTTCTGTATCAGTGACAGTGTGACAAACCTAGAAGAAAAACCTCTCCTAGGATTTTCACCCAACTAAATGCTCCTCCAGTATTGCACAAGTTAGCAGAAAAGACCTATCGTTTCCCAAACTAAATACAAAGAAGCCTGTGTTTCTGCTAGTGAGAAACCTAAATATAAATTCCCTTTCTGCCTAAGGGAGGAAGGTGTGAAGCCCCTGTACCAGCCAGAGCACAGTCCTACTCCTGAGGCTGGAGCACACTGCTAGAATCCCAATTTCAAAAATATAAAATGAGTGACAGAAGAAAAAAAAAAAATTACAAGTATATCTTATTTTTTTCCAGGTAGTACTTCTCACAACCAACTTCCTAAGATTTTCTTCAAGCTCTCCATCTAGGCTTTCATAAATAAGAAAAAAATGTTATGCAAAACCAAGGTCATACCAGCACTATTAAAGGACAGCAACGTGACCTCCTAATACCAGCTTTCATGCTGCAAAACACTGTTCTGTTGGCTTGAAAAGGATGTAAATCTATATACACAGATCTGTTTTAACACCACTGGTTGGTAATGCCAACTATAACTGCTGCTTATTATGAGAGATGCCTGGAATATCCACATTGTAATTTCTGGTAAGTACAAGCAAGACTGGTGACAGGTTCAGAAGAACTTAACCATAGCAATAACTATTACAGAGATTATCAGAAAAAAACCAAGACAAAGTAGTCTGCTAAGCACTGTGAATGCATTATAACACAATAGCTGGCAAGTCCATGCACCAGTGTCTTCCGTAAGTTATGTCTGGGGTTGCTGCAGGTACAATGTCAGCTGTGTGCAGTCAACTGAAAACTGTCCAGTAGCAGGAATCTGTCATGTAGGTTGGGTCAACATTTCTGCAGGCGACCGTGCAGTAACCAGTGAAGACCTGCTGAAAATTCAGCACTTGGTATGGTCTTAACTCGGGGCACTTGAGGATTTTCTCATCTGGTTAGGTTTCTTGAATGGCAGGAAGGAAGATGGGGGCCATTGAAGGGAGGAGGTTTGAGCATCCTCCATCTCCTCCCCACTTATACTAACAATGTCAATGCCATCTAGCGGTCAGGATACTGTGATGTAAAAAAGTGGGTAAAGTTATGCAAATGTTGCTTGGGGTGAAACCTGAGAAATGCAACTTTTTATACTGGATACTCTAATGCCTCTCATCAGAAAGAACAAAAGAGCAATGTATACTGGAAAGGCTGTTTTGCAGTACCTGGAAATTTTCCTGAGCGTCCATTTCAATGGGTTCAGCAAAGAATGGTATTTTACATCTGCTTCTGCATCCTTCTGTTTCTAAACATAGTTAAGGAAAAAAACATATCAGTAATGCTCAAATCTTGCACCCAGCTCTATGAATGGCAAAAAAAGAGATTAATTAGATTAAACACCAATATTTAAATTTAGTTAATACATACCATTGCAAGACTGGAGCATTTGTGAGCTGGATTTTCCACAAGACCAGGCAATAGGTTTTGGGGCATAAATGCAGACAGTAACACCCACAATATCCACTACATTACACTGCACTTAAAGCAGGCAAGAAATAGAAAGTTCATAAGGATTTATGTGCGTATGTGTTTCATATGCACACATAACACCTCAAGTCCTTTTGTTAGAAAACAAGGAGATGAGTATTTATCATTATCATCAGTATTTAACATTTTTGTAATACCTTTTGTTCGAGTTTGATATCTGGTTCAGGGTGACTGGTGATATCTGGTTTTCAGTTTGATTCAGAATGCTTTGCCAAAGCTTGTCCAAAACTGTATATGTCTGGAAATGTGGTAAAAACAAACCTTGTTGAAAGATGGTCACTGCTTACCAGAACCTACCCATACTTTTTTTTCCTGAAACCAGAAATGGCTGACACACAGAACAAAAAAATTAACAAATAAAAGCCAAGGCAAAAGAGCTTTTACATCTGTATAAAACCCGTTCAACCTAATTTTCCCAGAAAATACGACAGCAAATTGCAAGTGTAAGGCAAACTGCAAAAAGTACCCTGAAAAAAAAAGCATGCCAAGACATTTCTAAAAAATGCTGAACTTGATTATGTACTATAATATATGAACATGTTACCCTTTGAAAGGGAATGAAAGCTTGCCATTGGTCACAATAAGGGCAGTTTCTCCTCCCCTTCCCGTACTTTCTGTACATTCAGACAGAGATTTTGCAAGCACGCAGCTCCGACCTCAGTTTTGGACCCACCCAGCCCAACTCACTCTTCAAGAAGCCCCTGGTTTTCAGATCTTCCTAACTTGTTCTTGCACATGCAAGATTTTTTTAAGTTTCACTGTCGTTTTAGGTATAGAAACACTGCTTCATACACACAGATGCTTGTGTGCTAACCCAACCAGTTCGTAATGTTTTCAGTAATGCATCATAAGAGCAATGGCACCTTAACGATGTATTACATTAATATATCATCAAAGCTATGACACTCTTATGATATATTAGTTTAATACATCATAGCAGTGCCGTATCTTGGACAACGTATTACTCCAAAACATAGCAACAGTCAGAAAGCTCTCAATATAAGTTTTGTGGTTTTTTCAACTTATTTACATTATATGAGTTTGAGTTTTGGGTTGTTTTTTGTTTAATTTCTCAGAAATAACAGTGTTCACTATGGACAGAAGTCTGTAGTTATCTACAGATAAATACCGATATTCCAAAGAAGCTAGTTCACAGTCCACCACCTAATACACCCTAATCCACAGCGTGGATTATTGTGCCAGGGTACACATAGCCGGGGAGGAGGGGAGTGCTGGTGCGTTCCTGCTTTCTGCCCTGAGCCCCTGCGCGCGGTGCTAGAGGAGGGGGAACTGATCATCCACTCCGCAGTCACACCAAAATGCTGCATTACAACCAGCTCTCCTTAACACAGCCAGCAAAGGCTCCGTAAAATGACAGGTATTTTAAAGACAATCTTCCTCAAAAAAGGTTGCTGGAGAGGAGATGGAATTTTTTTTTTTTAAATTCACTATTTTTTAAAGGGAATGTTTGTTTAAAAACACTCAGCTCACATTTGTGGTGATATATCAGAAAAACCCACCAAAAAAGTGAGATGAGTACTCGGCTTATTACTCACGCACCCCACACTACCCACCAGTCTCTCTCCTCTGCTGGTAATCTATGCAGAACCTTAATGAAATTAAAATTTAATTTTTTTTGTTACTCATTTCACAACAGCAGCATAGAGCATACCGGTGAGCTACGTGCTAAATTACTAACAGAGATTATTTGTGGAAAGACAGGGAAAAACCTGTCTTAAAAAGAGAGGTCTTCCACCCTGTTTCAATTCCTTTAAGAAAAACTTCAACTGATCATCCATATCACATCTCTTTCCATGATATTATGAGACTTCAGTCAGCGCAGACAGTGACACCAATCACCTGGCAATACAGGCAATGTTTGTACAAATAAATCACTCTAATCTCTCTGATAGAAAAGAATTGTATTCCACAGTTCACACAGAATATGTAGGTCTCCTCTAGATGTTTTCTTGCATGATTGCCAAAATCACACCAAAAACAGTCCGGCCAATGAGTCTGTATGTCTATAAAGTAAATCGGGTTATGCAGGCATGCATGTTTTGGGAAGGGATATTTTGCAAAAGTTCAAAGGTCAAAACCAGAATACACGCTGGAACATAACAGAAGAGAAAGTACCAAAGGTAAAACAAAGTACCTGCAACAAAGATGGAAAAGAGAAAAAATTATCATCTGAAAAAAAAGCAAACAACCACAAACAAGCAGAAAAGAAAAAAATCCTCACAAATAAAAACGAACTGAAAGAAAATGAGAAGAAAGTGCCCTCCTCAAAAATCTTCCAGAAACACTAAGTCCGAGCAACATCAACAATGGAAAATTTCAGACCAGTGATTCTCTGTTGCTGCTACTCCTCTAACATAAGCAAAAGCAGAAACTGGAGCATGGATAGAGAGCTCTTGGAAGCATCAGTAACGGTGAATGGTGTATCTGAAGCTCCCCATTTCACTTAAGGTCTTACAAGCTTTCAGGTATTTCGATAGTTGCTTGCCATTATTTTGAGGGACAAACAAATCCTTTTTTTCCGCCCTCTCTCCTAATGGACCTTGCGAGGCATCAAGGCTGTCACAGGAGGCAGCGTAGCAGAAGCCCAAGATCACTTGTCTCCCAGGCTCAAAGGCTGGTGGCAGAAGGGAATTCTGCACAGGAGCTGAGCAAGGAAAGGTGCCCGTCCCTCCATAGAGTGCCCCACACCCTGACAAACAACTGACTGTGCAAATTACATGTTAAAAGAGAAATAAAAATTAACGAAAGACACTTGGTTGTTCATTGGGACTACGGAGCCTGACATACAAAGGTGAAAGTTTAAAAGCTTCAACCAAAATTATTTTTGTGGCCACAATGTAAATATTTCCTCCTATTATTTACTCATAAATTATGCATTATTTTCACTTAAAGCACTTCAAACACAATTCCGCAGGTGCTTCAATTATTGCAGAAAACAATAGTAACATATACAAAGCCTTCAGCTGCATTCCCTTTCCTCAGCCCCACGCTTGCTGGGCTCCTCCTTTTCTGGCACCAGAGAAGTTAGCTTAGACACAAGCCTTCTACATTCCAAGAGTTGCCCATTTCCTAAGGGCACGGCTCTTCCCAGACAGGAAGCAAGAACACATTTAATTTTAAAGCACTTGCCTGAAGTTCCCATGAGCATCCCCAGGGTTGAGCCAAGCCCCCTCCTCAGGGACCTTCCCCCCACCCGCTCAACGCCATGGCATGCCCAAGGCAGCATGTTTCTTCCACCAGAGAAGACACGGCCTATTTCTACATACGTACTGCTCCCCATAAACTCCAGGCTCGTTTTGCCCTCCTCCTCCGTGCTCCTGCAGCTCCTGCTGTTGAGAGGTGGCTGCGTTCAGCGCACAGGTCACCGCCGCTCGACAGCTCGCTCTGGTCCTTCCCGCTACCTTTGTGGTGTGAGCTGATGGTGCTGGCTCTCTTGCAGCCTCTCTGGGTGTCCTTTGTCCCTGCTCAGGGCAGTGGAACTTACACTGGGCCACAAAGCCGCTGTGAAAATTATAAGAGCCCAGCGTTGCCAGTGTTGGCACTCCTTAACTTGGTAGCTCCCAGAGTGCCTTCACCTTCAGACAGTCTTGCGGAAGTCAACGCCACGTGGGGGCATTCAGGTCCACCTCCGCGGGCAGGTGAGCAAACCTGAGACAACGCGAGGGGAGCAAGAACTGCCAAGGACAGAGGATGGAAGCAAGAGGGACAAGGCGGGGAGGGCACAGAAGACAAACAGGAGACAAGGATATAATGCAGAGGCCTCCGACAGAAACCAGTGCTTACAGCTTCCGGCGTGTTTGGAGTTAACTGCATCCCCAGTTCAGAGCTCATCTGTGGATGAGTCTGGCTGAAGACAAAAACACTCAACCTATAAAGAAATCCATTTATATATAAATAAGCCAATTTTATGAATGCCGACTTGTTTTTTCTGGTCTTATCTCTAAGCTTCCCTACATTAGTATTTTCCAATGGTTTAATGTAACCTGTAAGAGACAGTGTTTTCCCTGCCTAACACAACAACTCTATTTCTGAAGAAAAAACACACTTCTTATTGTTCGCATGGAGGATAAAGTACATCATTACGAAGCTACAGTTAAGTTACTCTCTATTAAATTATACTTGTACACATTTCAATAATTTACAGGCAAATGCGAGTCTGGATTTAATTTTTATTTCCCTTCATTTGAATACATTAATATTCCTCTATTTCTTTGGTGCACAGCATTTTATATTTCCCCACAGTGCTGAATCCTTCAGAAGCACAAAACATAAGTAGTCACAACATTACTGGAGGGGGAAATAAATGCTACTCATACACATTTGAAATATCACAAGTCTTTGCAGAGAAAGAAAATAATAACACACATTAGCAGAGTAAGAGATTCGTGAGAAAATGTAGCCAAGAAAACAAAAAGGGGTTCTCAATTTTCAAAGGGTGGGAAAGGCCTCATAAAAATAACTTTGCTTATGTATAAAATCAACTGCCATGTAACAGACCTGAAACAAAGCAGTTCTTTGCATATATTCAGTCCCTTTTCCCCATAGGTCCCAAAAACCATTTCAGCGAGGTGAATCCACACTTTACAGATGGGGTGGGAACAGAACATGTCCAACCTGAGTGACTTTGGGGAAAGCTACAGAGTCATTTTGAGAGTGCAGAACAGAAATGGAAAATAAGCTGTTTCCATCTCCTACCTGGTCCAGTAGCTTAGTCCTCAGTATTCAACACGCATCACAGGGCTGGGTGATCAAGTATCACTCTCTCCAGGGTGGTGACTTTCTAAAGCTGCTAATCAGCTCCAGGTTCTAATCTTTACACAAATATATTCTATCAGAAAAAATACTAATGGAAACATCACCAAGACACATGTGTACGAAGGAAATGTAGAACAGATCCGATGCTGAAGTACTAACAAATTACAGTGTCTTAGCAGCAACAGATATTGTGCAAAGTTCTAGAACCTGACATACATACTGGATATTTTAATTATAAGATATTAATTATAAAATACCAGCACCCAAACAATTGCTGGACTGTCTTTCTGAAGGTACTGACAGGAAAGGTTATAGGGAAAATAACGATTTCACTTGAAGAACTATAATTCAAAAAAGAATTCCTCCCCCCCTTAAAAAATATTGTACAATATACAGAACCTACAAATTTAATAGCTGAACAGAAGGATTTCAATTTAGTTTTTAGAATAAAAGATGACCTACAAAGAAAGCCTAAACATTAACCCAAGCACAGAAATAAGTTCTGCACACCAAGGGTGAGTGCAGAAATAACCTCTGGAGAAGAGGGAATTTATAGCTCCTGCAGAATCCTTTCGCCAGTTTTGGGTCTGTACTTGACACTTTGAGTGCATCACTCTGGGACGTAGCTGTTGCACTGAGGCAGTGCATAAAGCAAATAGAGAATTGCCTGTTTTTTCATGCATAGGACAGCAATGAAGATGATAATAGAGGAGAACCTTTAAAAACTATGTGCCATACCAGAAAATGCACAATTCTTACTGGTGACCCTCTGGGACATTTCAGTACATTAAGGAATATTCAGGTGTCTTTGGTGTCAACAGCAAACACTGAACTAGCTAGAGGACTTTATTGGAGCTATAAAGAATGCTTTCCAGAGGGTTTTAGATTTATGCATCGAATTCTCCCCTCTCATACTGCCCAGCTAGCAAGGGAGCACAAAGCTCGTTTTTCAGTGTGTTACATCCATATGGAAGTTGGCATTCTTGGTTATCTTTAATAGGATACTGCCCCATGCCACAAAACCTGTGCCCAAAACTTATTAATGTTCTCAGCAAACTATATTTTGTGATTTTTAATTCAAAAGAAAATTCTACACCTTTTCCTAAGTCATCTGTTTAGTCCACGTGACACAAAAACATCAGCTAATGATAAGAAGGCTTTTACCATATCCTATAACTGAAACATCATTTGATAATGCAGACCTGAGGATTACATTAAACACAGCACCTTACTGCATTAAATTCTGTTCTTAGTGCATTTGGGAGGAACATAGCACACATTTTCCTGAAAAGCTGTATGGAACCACTATCACATTAGAGGCAAGACTGGAATTTAATGAAATCCTCGTCTTAACTCCTGCCACTCCTAGCCCAAAGCCCACCAAAGGCAGTGTAACTCTCTAAAGGCGGGAGTGACAATGTTTTGGGGTGTTGTTTTGGGGAGTTTTTTACCAAGGACACAATCAAGCTAAAGAGAGGCAAAGGCAATTAATCAGTCCTGAGGTGCTTCAGTGGCAGGGTCAGGGACCAAACCCAGGTTTTGAATCCTTGTGCTGTTCCCTCCACCTGAGCAGAGCTGCACCGAGTTCTGCAGTTCAGCATGGAGAGCAAAAACAGGCAACACACCTGCCAACACTGGGAAGAGGCGAGTACTAAGCACGAGAGGAAAGAAGAATATGCCTTCTGCTGCTGAAAAGCGAAATAAAGGACAGCCAGGCACGCACGACTGCCCAGGCACAGCCCCCATTCTCACTGCAAGTCCTCGGGACCCACACCTACACGCCACTGTTGCAAGGTAGGGTTGCACAGCCCCCAGAAGAGAGCTGTGCCCACCCTAGAGGCAGCTCCTCTTCAGTGGCAATGGTCACCATACATACAATAAACATCCTGTTCCTCTGCAGTCTGCAAGCTCAGGAAACAAAATTCAGCCATAAAAAGGTTTTGCTGCTCATGAAAAATTCATGTCTTGAGGAATGGCTCCTCAGACCAACCTGGCCAGTCTGCAGCCCAAGACCCTGGCCAGCAGCCACAAGCCCAGCAGCAGCAATGTGCCGCACGAGGCTTCCCCCACCGGTGGCCTGGGCTCCTAGACCAGCACAGTGGAAGGGACGGGGCCTGGGAACAACCTCCAAGCTCTTGGAGGAGCTACTGAGGCTTTCTGCAGAGGTGTGTTCCATATTATAAGCCCAGAGGACATCAGTACCCCTTTACCCACTGATTCTGAATTTTGCCCAGCCAATTTTTAAATGCCATCTAGGTCGTACCACAACCAGCTCAGGGAACTTATTAGACAGTTGTCCAGATGTGGTTAAAAACTGTAGCACAGCTGGAGCCTCACCTGATTTGAATGAATTCATGCAACGTTAGTCAACTATTTCAGGGGAAAACGGGCAAAAAAAGGAAACAATTTCCTTACATGTAAATCTGAGGGTTCCTTTTTGGGGGGAGTGATTCAAGTATTTTTCTGAGATCTGTTGTCTACTAAAGCAATTGTTATGTGCAAGTCACCTGTAAAAATTAGGCACACAAGGAAAAATAAAACATAAACAAGGAGAGCCAGGTAGTGTTATAAATCTCATCATATGAAATTCAAGGTTCAAAATGGTTAACCAAAACATTTCAAGTCCCTGTTACCCACCATACAATTCAACATGTATTTAAATTCCTCTGGTGTCAGCTCCCTCACTAAGTCTTGTTCAGATCACAGGAGGAATTTATTTAAAATTTTGCAAACCTT